>NC_057814.1:517974136-518011418 GCF_018294505.1 Triticum aestivum
GTAGGAGGTCCGTTTCGTCCGTTTTGCGGTACGCCACACCCCTCCCGATCAACAGGACCCCCGTTTCGACCGTAGGAGGTCCGTTTCCTCCGTTTTGCGGTACGCCACACCCCTCTCGATCAACAGGACCCCGTTCCGAACGTAGGAGGTCCATTTCCTCCGTTGTGCGGTACGCCAGGCCTCGTTTCCATCGCCTGTTCCGTCCAAGCCCTCCCGATGAACACGACCACGCATTCCGTTCCGACCTAGCTGGTTGGCTCCCACGCGTTCCGTTGCCTCCCGATGAACACGACGCATTCCGTTGCCTCCCCATGAACACGACGCATTCCGTTGCCTCCCCATGAACACGACGACGACGCTGTTTCTCCGTTCCGACCCAGCCATGTCAATGAGCCCTCGCCGTACGTATGCGCGAGTAGGCGTTCGAGACCCCGCCCGTATGTACACATACGTGGCCGTATTTTCTTTCTTGCACCCTGGCCACTGTACGTACGTGTACATGCTACGTGCGCGCCTCTACTACGACACGTGCGCGCCTCTACATCCACCAGTATATATGTACGTACACGTTCGCGACCAGAATGACAACGCTACGTACGCTTCGACCAGGTGGGTCCCGACTGTCAGGCACTTCCTTCCGTGCGAAGATGTAGCTGGTGGGTCCGAGCAGTCAGGGGGGCGAATCGTTTTGTTTTTTTTGCCCGGACGCACTTCCTTGCGTGCGAAGGTGTAGCTGGTGGGTCCCAGCAGTCAGGGGGGAACGTTTTTTCGTGAAATACGGTGGCCCGTCTGGTGGGTCCCCGCTGTTAGGTGGAGGAATAATTATTTTGCACGTAATAAGGAGGCACTTCCTTGCTGCGGCCGTGGACCCAGCTGCCAGCGTCTCCACGCACAGTACTCTTCCGATGGAAGTCGGTCGTTGACCACATTGACCACGCCACGCCGAGAGCACCACGGCGGTGGATGACGACGAGGCCTAGGAAGGGGACGACACGGAGGCAGGGAAGACTCGGCAGTTGTTTCCCATGCGGAGGGGAGTACGACTGTACGAGGGTTTACTGGTTCGTCTGCCGTCGCCGGAGAATAATAGCAGGTGTGGGTGAGTAGAGGGATGGCTAGGCTAGCGATGGGAGTACAGTGGGGCGGTGAGGCCTGCGCGGCAGCACAGCCGGCCGCGGGGAGGAGGGAGCAGGCAGTCCCGCCGGCGCTTGTTTGAGCGGCTGGAGCAGGAAGAGCAGAGATTGAAGAAGCACGACGGCCGTTGGATGGACATCCAACAGTCACTGCTTGTGCGTCAACCTTTTTTTAGGAAAGCCTCAAATCTGTGGAAAACAACATACATCCCATCTGCCATTATTTTTAATAATTTATAGCCCATTTGCTAATTCTTAAGGTTTTTTTGGAGCCCATATTCTTTTTGTTAGCATTACAGCCCATATTGTGGCCACGGTTAAAAAATTATACGAAATTTTGCATATTTCGGTGCGGTCGGAACTGTTTTTGATCCCGAAATTTCGACTCACATTCAAACTGATTTAAAAAATAAATGTATATCAATATAAAATCCAACAAATTCTCTACGCATAAAAATTAATGTAATTTAAAATCTTGAAATGAAAAAAAAGATATTTGAAACTAATTGCCGGTTTGATGTGTTTTAAAAATGTACACCCCATTTCTCATTACTGATGGGTCATTTTCTCGGGCAGCCGAATGAAAGCTCTCCTCGTCTTGAAAGATCTGCAGCCCAACAGGCCTGACAAAGCGACTTACTTGGCAAATCACAAAAAAACTGGGCTGTGGCCGTGGACCCAGCTGTCAGCCTCTCCACGTACAGTACTCTTCCGATGGAAGTCGTTCC
Organism: Triticum aestivum; assembly: GCF_018294505.1. Classification (NCBI taxonomy): domain Eukaryota; kingdom Viridiplantae; phylum Streptophyta; class Magnoliopsida; order Poales; family Poaceae; genus Triticum; species Triticum aestivum. The sequence goes on from NC_057814.1 coordinate 517,975,998, forward strand.
TTGACCACGTTGACCACACCGCGCGAAGAGCACCACGGCGGTGGACGACAGCGAGGCCTAGGAAGGGGACGACACGGAGCCGGGGAAGACGCGGCAGTGCAAGCCCGCGCGGAGAGGAGTACGAGGTTTCACTGGTTCGGCTGCGGTGTGAGGCTACCGTCGCCGCAGGGCCTGGCCAGCGGTGGGAATAGTAGGGGCGATGAGGCCTCTGTGGCAGCACAGCCGGCCATGGGAGGCAGGAGCTTGCGGCACGACCGGCGCTGCTTTGGGCGGCTGGAGCAAGAAGACGAGAGGTTGAAGAAGCACTACGGCCGTTGGATGGACATCGTACGGTCACTGGAGCTAGAATCGTTCATATTGACTAAGTTGACAAAGCCCTTCGTCCCCGTCAACTTAGTAGGCCCACAAGTCAGCCTCCCACCAAGGTGGGTCCAAGCTAGCCGGGGGAGTATTCATTTTTTTGTGCGTAATAAGGAGGCACTTCCGGTGGGTCCGAGCTGACAGCGGGGGGAACGTTTTTTTTGCGAAATACGGTGGCCCGTCCGGTGGGTACCAGCAGTCAGGGGGAAACGTTTTTTTCGCAAAATACTGGTGGCTCGTCCGGTGGGTCCCCGCTGTCAGGTGAAGGAATAATTATTTTGCGCGTAATAAGGAGGCACTTCCTTGCGGCCGCCGTGGACCCAGCTGTCAGCCTCTCCACGTACAGTACTTTTCCGATGGAAGTCGGTCGTTGACCACATTGACCACGCCGCGCCGAGAGCACCAGGGCGGTGGACGACGGCGAGGCCTAGGAAGGGGACAACGCGGAGCCGAGGAAGACGCAGCAGTGGAAGCCCGCGTGGAGAGGAGTACGAGGGTTCACTGGTTCGGCTGCGGTGTGAGGCTGCCGTCGCCGCAGAATAGCATGGGGTGTTGGTGAGTGGAGGGATGGCCTGGCTAGCGGTGGGAGTAGTATGGGGGCGGTGAGGCCTCCGCGGCAGCACAGCCGGCCACGGGAGGCAGGAGCAGGCGGCACGACCGGCGCTGCTTTGGGCGGCTGGACCAAAAAGACCAGAGGTTGAAGAAGCACTACGGCCGTTGGATGGACATCGTACGGTCACTGAAGCTAGAATCGTTTATATTGACTAAGTTGACAAAGCCCTTGGTACGCTCCAACTTAGTAGGCCCACAGGTCAGCCTCCGAAACGGTGCGCCCCAGATGTCAGGGGGAGGAATCATTTTTTGGCCGGCCGAAGCTAAGAATATCCGAGATTGAAGAAGAAGCATGACATCCGTTGGATAGACATCCAACGGCCACTGCTGCTAGAACCGTGTGTTGACTATAATAAGTTGACAAAGCCTTGCATACGCGTCAACTTATTTTTTTAGGGGACGCGTCACTTAGTAGGCCCACAAGTGTGTGGGAGAGAACTTATAGCCCATTTGCGTTTTGTAAGAATGTACAACCCATTTTTGAATTCTAATGGAATTTACAACAGCCCAGTTACAGTTTGTTAAAAGTACAACCCATTTTCTAGCTAGGACAATGATTAATAATTTCAACCAACCGTTGAAGACAGAATTCAATAAAATTTCCCACATTTTGATGGGATCCGAAATATTTTTATCCTGAAATTTCTAGTCAGATTAAATATAAATTTGTATTACGTAAAAATCCAACAAGACATTGCGCGCGCAACAATGAAAATTTAAGATTTTCAAAATCCATAAATAATATTTTATAAACTAATTTCGTGTTTGGTGCATTTTTTATAGTTACTGCCCAGTTTTTATAATTACATCCCATTTATTATTTTTTAAAGCCCATTTTCCTGTTAAGCCTAATGCATCCCTCCTAGGAAAGATTTGCAGCCCAGCGGGGCGAAGAATAACAAGTTGACCTTGCCTGGGTATTTCTCAAAAAGACGTATAGCTGGGTTAGCTATTTTCATCTTGAAAAAATTAGTATCTGGGCTGGATATCTGGCCTGGGCTAGATGGGCCACAGCCCGCCCAGTTAATACCCTGCTCTCCTCTGAACACGAAATCATCGCCAAGAAAAACTCTGCAGTGCTCACGCCTCAAAAACACAAATATTGCTCGAGCTGCTTGGTCCCAGCTGTCGGCCGCACCTTGTGCAATTCTCTCGTTTATATTGACTACATAGGTTGACAATGGTGTGGGACCGTGATGTCAGGAAACTAGGAGAAAGCAAAAAATATATATAGTTGTACATAATAAGGAGGCACTTGCGTACGTACGACTATGGCCCTAGTGGGTCTCTAGTGTCATCCAGTCAAAATAAAGTCATCTCCTGAATCCTCATGTTCATTGACGATGTTAACAATGCTCGGCGCCATGGCGAGCGCAACAACTCGGAGGACAACGGAGAGGGCCTCGCGGGCCCTACGGATGGTCTGATACAGCGCCCGCTGCTCATTCAGGAAGCCAGGATCATCGGACACCTATGAGCACCTTCGAGAAACTGAGACGGCATGAAACGGTAAGGCCGCGCTTGGGAGCTCTGGTTTATTTCAAACCTGTATTAACATACAAGTGTAATTTACTCGTCATCGGAAACAACGCGTAAAATATAGGCGTAATGAAACCGAGGGCCCGAGGTCTGTAAGTAAAACCGGCGGGTTACGCGTGTAATTTGAGAGACCAGTGTATATTTTACGAGCACTGCTATATGGACGACATTACCAGACGATACATGCACGACGTGCGTATCATGCCATCCATGGGCAAGGCTAAAACAACAGCTAACGGCTGGATTAGCAATCGTCCGAGTGTCGTTCAGCGTTTTTATCGTGTGTGAAGTACTTCCGATATTTTACTAGTCGAAATCGACCAACCAAGCGCCTTTGCCCGAGACCATCTGCTTTAATTTACAAGCGTCAGTTTTACAAGCGGTTTTGGTTGGAAAACGATGATCCAATCATGGCCTAATATCATGAGTTGGTCGGAAGATCATATGGTTTCACGTCTAACCTACCCGACTTGTCGTATAGGCTATGAATGAAACATCAGACGATGAACTTCTTAAGCACAGAAACAATAGAAGAGGATGATCTTCTTAACAAGCAAATCACTGGCATTAGATCGACATGCAAAACAATATGAAGCATTATTCTCAGGAGGCACGGTGAACAGCTCGTGATGCCGCATGCCACAACATTCCAAGCTCAACTTTGCAATCAAACACAAGGCCTGGCATTACATAGACAATATTCAGAACAAACTCTTAACACAAGAATATCTCAGCAGAGTAACTATTTACTTCTAAACTGAACACAGGAATAGGAAAAAACACTCGACGCTGCTCACAGCAAGGGCGTCCCACTCAAAAATATCAAATGCATGTCTTCTGGCTAACATCAATGAGCAAATTTTGACAAGGTTTTCCAATTCCAATATATTAAACTAACGTCTTCTTGCTAACATCAATGATTAAACTTTGACAAGCTTTTCCCATTCAAAATATGTAATGCCTATGATCGTGGAGTCCTGTCGTAGCTTCTTGTACTTGTTTGGGCACTTTTTGCCTAGGGCACTCCACGTGTTGTTAAATTGCCAATGGTCTCTGCAGACTAGTCTGTCACCGGTGTCTAATAATACTCTGTAAAGCTTCTCGGTCATTCCTTTTGTAATGTAGTGCAAACAGTGACTGCTTCTTTCTGCAAAGTGGAACGACCTACTGGACCCAGTAATGCAGCAGTTTGCCTTGGACACATTGGCTCCTTTTGTGCAGTTCAACTAAAATCGAAGTCAGAATAAAACCGAGCTTTAATTTTGATATCCCTGTAAGCAACAATAGGTATAAGGGAAACAATTACTGAGAAATAACGGCTGATGACTTGTACTCCCAGAAGAAAAGCATCTACTGATCTACTTTATCTTAATGGGAAACAAAGCAGGAGAGTAGCAATTCTCCATCAGTGTGATTCATTCATATTGACTGAGACATTATCTTAACAATGCCTTGTTTCAACATGTATAAAGAACGACAAAGCAGAAAAGTACCATTCCTAAAACAATGCAACTGATTCATTTTAACAGAGACATTATCTTAACAATACCTTGGTTAAACATGTAGAAAGAACTACAAAGCAGGATAGTACCATTCCTAACAAGTGTTGCAGTTTTGAACTAAGATTCAGTAGTTAATTAATTCTAAGAGTGGCATTGCTTAATTTTACCAGCGGCATTAGATTAACGAAAAGCATAAACAGTTCCAGGGGAGAGTGGGCGCAACAACAGTATGTGCTTCCATCTACTTATAAAGGGGGTGATGCAGAGTTTGTTGTAACAAAGGAACAAGCATCATGTCTGGGTTGGTCCCATTTTTGTTCACTACTTAATGGGAAAAGACAACAATACAATAGCTTCAATTCAACATTTATTTAAAACAGTACCAATACAAGTAGCACAACATCTCAAAGCACACTACACAATCATGTGGATGAAGGCCTGTACTAATCTTTCATGAGACCGACAAAGGTAAAATACGAATCTCGATCTCCTTTTGTGCAGTTCCACCAAAATTAAGCAAAGTCACCAGTGTGACATTCAAGTTGAACTGCACAAAACACTCTTAAAACATAAGTATTTCGAGCAGCGAAGCAAAATGTCGCAATAGCAACAAGTTGAATCGATAGCCCTGTTTTAATAGAGGCAAAAAAGGAAACAATTACTTGCCGATAAAGGAGGATGAAACAAACGGTGACAGAAAGAAGCATCTAACTTATCTTGGATGGAAAACAAAGTAGGACAATAGAAGTTCTAAAACGGTTGCATTGATTCATATTAACAGAGACATTCTCTTGAAACAACATTCGTTAAAAAATGTAATTTACTTTTAACAGTGGCATTGCTTCAATTTTCCGGCGGCATTCTTAGATTAACGACAGCAAAATAGCTGTATGGGACATGCCAGCACCATGTGCGTCCACACGTATAAATGGGTGATGCAGAGTATGTAGCCAAGCAGCATATATGCGCTGGTCCCATATTTGTTCTCTTTGAACCTTCTTCCTATGTGAGGGCAGCAAATCTAGTCCTGCACAAACTACCCGACCCCCCAGTTTCTTTCCCTTTTCAACAAAGAGATCGGTTCCTTACAGATGTGTGTACTGGGTTACCCCCTTTTCCCCTTTTCGACCTACAAAGCGGCTGGATAGCCAGTCTATACTACTTTCCGCCCCTCCTTTCCTCATTGAACCACGTCCTAGATTCTTGCTCCAGCCCACCGCACCCTTCTTTCCTCTTTGAACCAAGACCTAGATTCGACTACAGATCGAAAAAGATCCACATGCAGCTAGAGCAACGACGGTTTCAAAGAAACTTATACCTTAGGGTCGTCAGGATGTGGCAAGGCGTGCGGCGGGAGGCCGGATCTGCCCACACTACGTACGACAGCGAGGAAGAAGGGGTCGGTGGCCCTCCCGCATAGGCGCTGGGTGAAAGAGAATAGCGCAGCCGGCAGTGGATTGCCTCCCTCGCCGAAGGTGATAGAGTGAACGCTGCACCTCCTCCCCTTCCCGGTGCGATGGGATACGGACGCCTCCTTCACCAGCTGTGAGGGGGGAGAGAGAGACAAGAGGCCAACGAAGTCTTGTTTAGATCCGGTGAAGAGAGGGTGAGAGACTGTGAATATAGCAAACCCTACCAAATGAACGCCGAGCCTCTAGCGTGTAACATATATGTAGTGCGGCGAGCGTGTGGAGAGTGCAAACCCTAGCGAACAAGCGCTGAGGCTCCCGCTTATATATATATACTACTGTAGTACGGACTGAGCTCCGGTGCCTTCACTGCACCTGCTTTTGGCTGTATGACAGGTGAGCCAGCCACATTTTGGGCCCACCTGTCATAAATCCAAAGGCAGGTGCACTAAGTCAATGAAGCTGCGTCCATATAGTACTCTCGTGTATACGACTAATATATACTGGAGTGGTTTTCTTATTCTCTCCATAACAATCGTTTTAAATTGTGTAAGTATGAAACGAAACTCTTAATTTAATGTACAGTGAAGAAAACTAGTACTACTTCCGATGAACTAACGATCCACGCCCGCGCGTCCTGGTCGCACTTCCTGTCCTTCACGTGTGGTACACTACCCTCCCTTAAGTGAACAACCACACATGCGCCAAATTATCGGAAACGTGTGAGAGTGTGTACAAATAAAGAATTTTAATTTCAATTATCGGAAAGGTTTGAGAGTATTACAAAGTTTGACTTCAGTCAAATCTAATATGCGGAGTAAATAAAAATGGAGGGCTACTACGTCCATTCGGGTTTTTAGTCCACACCATTTTTTAAATCAAAGTTAATAGCTGGACAAATAAAATTACAGGGGAGCTGGAGACAAAGTTGTGAGAAGGCTTAGAAATCAATACAAAACTTATGCTCTTAGTACCAACGTCGATCCTTCTTCAAGGAAACATTTGGTTCATAGCCAATTGTGTGATAAAATTGCACCAACGTGAAAGACGATTGCGTCTCCAACGCTACCAAGGTGAACTGACGAAGGATATCATCTTTGTGCGTAACAAGCAAAGAGCACTGATGGAAGACATGTTGTTTTTCATTGAAAATCGATCAGCTTCACCAGCCGACGCAACCGTGAGGCGCAACCATGAGCATCGATAGGTCATCGTGGTGATGCATCATCCATTTGGCATCAAGTTTGGGTGAGGCACCTATGAAGTTCGACAAATCCTCACTGTGGTATGTTTCTTCTCAGTAATCAAGCTCGAGGAAGGAAGAACCACGTGGCAGAGGACAGTGAGGCGGAACAACAATGGCCATCCAATTTTGTGCAGTTCCACTAAAATTGAGGAAGACATGCCCGGGTATGGAGACACGCATCGCTGTTTCCAAAAATATAAAAAAGGGTTAGCAACGACATCTCAATTGTCAATAAGAATTAATGAAAAGTACACCAACAAACAGAAGCATCATAATTATCTTGATGGGAACTAAACCAGGATACCCGAGAAAAAAAGCATTTCTTCATTTAACCAGTGATAGTACTACCACCATATGGACAATGACCGCACAACCACCATGTACTTTTTGTCGAAACAACATGTATACCTCCACCGAGGCATAAATCAGGACAACTTTTCGAGTGGCATTTCCTCTATAATAGTACTAGTAGGTGATGTTGGACCAGCCGACGAACCCTAGCTACTATGCATGGGGAGCTGGGGAGTAGTCGCATAGAAGAAAACCCGCACGCAACGACCTGGGGAGCTTGACCAGTACAAGAAGTTATACCTCAGGTGGGCAAGATGTCGTTTAGGCGGGCGGGCGGGATCTGCCCACACGACGGCAGCGAACAAGGGCGCGAAGGATCTTCGTCCGCGCCAGCGCTGGCTCCAAGAGGACGGTGCACATCGGCTTCCTCCGTCGCCGACGGCGACAACGTCAACGCTGCACCTCCTCACCTCCCGCAGCGGACGGGATTCGGCCGGATCTGTGACCACCGGTGAGGAGAGAGATAGAGTGGACACTGTCATCTTGTTTTGATATGGAGAGGGTGAGAGAGCGAGACGCGAGAAACTCTATCAAACAAGAGGCTATAATGGAGTAAAAAAATCTCTCCATAGCAGTGGTTTTAAATAGAATACGCGTGTTCCCGGAAAAAAGAAACAAAAACTGGCAGACAATTTTTCTAACGTACGAAGAAAGAAAACTCGATCAAAAACACGCCCCCACTTCCAGGTCGCGAGAGTCGTCGCGCACACACACATAGACATAGACATGCATATCCGTGTTTACGTAAAATTCCATTTCCATCTCCATCTCCAATCATATATGTCCAACTAGCACATTATTTACGTTGTTAATTATATACGCAACAATATTAACGTACATCATCTCTTGTTTGCGCACGTCCGGACCGCTGCCACGGCCGGTCCTGACCAACCCGAACCCTCTTCATCACCCGCGCGTGCTTCCCGCCCGAAACGGTCAGTGCCGCATTCATGCCCGGCCAGAGCGGACGCGACCTCTCACTCGCGCCGGCATTGAAGCGGCGCGCCGGCCGAGAGAGCGTCGCCCGCGCCGCTTCCGAGTGCACGCGGCTGCTCCGCGTTCAAAGGTCGCAATAGCCGGCTACAACATGCATGTAAAAAGTTCTTGGGAGTCCGTGCTACAGCTAGCTGTCCTCCCCCAACTCGTCAATCTCTTCCAGTAGTGCTAGTACTCCATGGCGCGATCCATTGACAAGCAGGCGGGAAAGTTATCGTATACTCAGTTTGCGGTGAGTGGCATGCCGAGCGACCGTGTGGGGTCGAGCCGTGGAGGAGGGTGAGACACGAACACGACAGACGTGATTTAAACGTTGGTTTTGCTTGATGGCGCGATCCAACGAAATGAAACATTGGTTTCTCTCCGTTTCCATTTTTTCTCCGGAAAAACAGAAACTTTCCACTCCATTTTCATTCCTATTCCAAGGTTGCCCCGTTACAACATTCCATCAAATACAAAGGAAAACTAACACGCATGCTGATGCATCTCAATGATTCACAGATCATAGCCAATATTTACTTCACAACTAAAGAAAAAAGTTGTGAGAGCGTGTATGAAAGAAAAACTACTGATGGGGTCACTACGACTTAAACCCTAAACCCTAAACATGATTTAATTTCCTGGCCAGGTAGAACCTGTCGAAGGAAAGATGGCTGGCACCCTCGGATCATACGATGCTTTTGTGCAGTTCCACTAAAATCGACCTGAGCATCCCTGATGGCAAAGATATTGAAGAAGTGTGATTAGAATAATAGCACTGGCACTAGTTCATGAGACATAAACTCATCACAAGTAGAAGCCGGTAGAAGTAGAGAAAGATCGACATGGAGATGGAGCTACGGCAGTGGAGCAAGCAGGCTCCAAAAGGAAGATGGACTACCTGGGACGTCGGGCTGTAGCTAGAAGGGCGGTTGGGACGCGGCATCGGCCCATACCGCGGTGACCCCCGATTGGGACGCACCTACTGTGGGTTTTCTCCCTCGCCGATGTCGACCGCGTCTACGCAGAACATTGTTCCCTTCCCCCAGCTGCGGGATCAGGCCCGTCGTTCTATGCTTGTGAAGAGAGCAACCTAAGCAAGCAGGCTTGTAGCTTAGGCTCCTACTAGTGTATATATAGTGGTTTTCTTTTTCTCTCCATATCAACCATTTTATATTGCGTACGTGTCATTCAAGAGTGAAATGATGGTTGCTTCTTCCGACTAACTTACTGTGTGATTTGACTGCTCCTTAGTGGCCCCTACACGTACTCCCCCTACGTGTATGCAACAGTCACACGTACACATGGACGCAAAAACACGTGTGATGCCCTAATGCATGCATGTCCGAGCACCCGACAGAACACACACAGTCACGCTCAAGTGCTCAACCTACACGTGCATGCACACACATACTCAGTCAGGGTGAGCTAGTGACCGTATAAACACCAGAAAATATATATATTGAGCGCAATGAGCGTATTATGAAGTCCACTGACCGTATTTTTACAAATATACAGTGACAGACATTGTATTTATCTCGTTTGAAATTAAGACAATATTAACCGGAGAGGAGGCAGTATGGACTAGCATTACTTTGCTGTGTCCCGTCAACTTGCCGAACGAGGAGAAGGTTGCAGGACGGGAGAAGCTTGCGCGCGGTGGCTCGCAGGACAAGGAGAAACTTTTGACTAATGCAAGCTCTCCCTCGCTCAGGCGGTGGACATGCAACAGTTAATTCAGTGTCAGATTGCCAGAAGCATACACTATACTACTAGTGCTATTATTGTTCGACTTCCCGAATAGGCGAGCAACCAAGCGCAAAGTAAACAGGTCGGCAAACCTTGCGGCGCATCTTCGTGCGAACCATGCGGCGCATCTTCGTGCGAACCGTGCGGCGCATCGTCGTGCGAACCGTGCTTGCTGCACTTTGAATGTGGCCGAGAGCTGGCTTGATGAAACACCTCGCTTCCTACTTCTTTTTTTGCGGGGTACCTCGCTTCCTAGTGACCAGTGTCTTGGCTGATCGTCCTAAGAATGCTTATATATGAATAAAGCTCTCTCGTTTACCCACAAAAAAGATTAAGCCATATTAACCGGAAAGGAGGGAGTATGGACTAGCACTACTTTTTGGTGTGTCCCATCAACTCGCAGAACGAGGAGAAGCTTGCTTACGCCTTTTGACTAATGCAACCTACCCTCGGTGGACATGCATCAGTCCATTCGGTGTCAGATTGTCAGAGGCATACACTATAGTACCCAACATGCGGAGTACCATCATTGTTCGACCTCACGAAGAGGCGAAGAGCCAAGCGCAGTAGTACGAGTAGTACTACTACTAGAACCACATGGTGGAGCGTCTGTACTCTTATTTTTTATCTCTGATAAAGTACATGTTTATTCCGGAGAAGGGCGGAAAACGGCAGCCCAACATGTAATGAATGATATCGATCAACCAACCATGCTTGAATATATCTTGGCCTCCGTGCGAGCCCGTCTGTGTGTTCTCGCTCCTCGTCTCTCTCAAGGAACGGCGGGTTGGCTCTTTGCCGTCAATTGAGATCGGTTTGCTCACACTCCTGTCCCACATGTCAGTGATATGCCAAGAGGAGGTGCGTTGACTGACTGGCCATACGCGTACTTGGTTTTGCACCTTCATACTACTCCCCCCTCCGTCACAGTTTACAGGGCGCGCTTCATTATGATGCATTTCTCTCAATGCATTTCCACCACCAGAGAGACTTTAGACGCGTTTGGTTTAATGCTCAATTAATTAGGGCGTGGTAACCGCAATCAAGTCCACAATTTTCTCTCCATGTACTGTACTACTACGGAGTGGAGTAAGTGCATGCATGTGTGTACCCGGGGTGGAAGCACTGCATGCATGTGTGTACGCATTATTCCCTCTAGTAATAGACGCCGTGCTATAACTACCAATGCTATTTTTCAGGCCGATCGCTAGTCGCTTTGGTCCCACAGATTTTTTTTCTTTTTTCTGAAGCGCGCTGTATAAACAATGACGGATGGAGTAGTATGAGCGGATTCAAAGAAGAGCGTATTGATGGTTGCTTTTTCAGAGCAACTTACAGTGGGAAAGGTGGGGCTTATGATTTGACTGCTCATTACTCACTATTAATGCGGCGCAACAACCGAGCTGAGTCTCCCATGCGGTTGTGCACTACCCCCTCGGTTCTTAAATATACTCCGGAGTATTTGTCTTTCTAGAGATTTCAACGAGTGACTACTCAAATATTTGTCTTTTTTAGAGATTTCAAATGGACTGGCACATACGGATGTATATAGACATATTTTAGAGTGTAGATTCACTCATTTTGCTCCGTATGTAGTCACTTGTTGAAATCTCTAGAAAGACGAATAGAATATTTAGGAACGGAGGGAGTACACATACGAAGCAAAATGAGTGAATCTACACTCTAAAATATGCCCATTTGAAATTTGTAAAAAGACAAATATTTAGGAATGAAGGAGTATAATTTTGTGCATGGCACATGGACCCGGATGATGAAGAGGCTTCTGGCAATGCTATCAAGCTTCCATCATTTGTTTACATAATTGACGTACTATACAAATAATTTTCCAGCGACATGAAATTGTACAATGGTGTGAGCTTTCAGCTTTTGTTTCGCGTGTCTTGCCATCGATGCTCTTTCGGAAACAATAAAAAACTAACTTCCTTGCTAATGCATGTCAATTATTAGCAGATCAGAGCTAATAATTACATCACAACTGAAGACAGAGTTGTGAGAAGGTGTTAAATTAAAATTGATCCATGCTTTCATTGGCAGCAACGTCCCCCAGCTCTGTCTAAATCAACAAGGCATGCTGGGAAAAAAAGTAGCTGTCTGGAGCATGCAACATTCCGATCATTTTGTGCAGTTCCACTAAAATAGAGCTGAGCGTCCCTGTTCCAAAGATATTAAGTGTGATTATGATAATAGGGGACTGCTGATGAAACAATAAACACACAAATAGAAGCCAGTCACCTTTGCAGTCTCTCTTAAGACTAACTAGTTGGAGAAGATTAGGCTCGGAGTTGGATGAGGAGGATAGAGCAAAACCAATCTCCCTTTGTGCAGTCACACTGAAATGTAGAGACGTTGCCCGTGTGACATTTTAGTACAACTGCACAAAACACTCTTAAGAAAAAAGTGATTTGTGCAGTTCACCAAAAGGTCGCAATAGCAACGAGTAGAAAGGAAACAATTACTGGCCAATAATAGTTGATGACACATGCGACGACAAAAAAGAAGCATATTCCCTGTCCTAAGGGAAGATAACAACACGGTTGTGTTTGTCCAAAACGATGTGAGGACGAGAATGCAATATGGAAAGTACGCCGGACGAGCTACGTTTTGGGCAAAGAACTATGGAAGATCCACATGCAGCGACGTGGGAAGACGGGCAGTGGAGCAAGGCCGGAGGGGACACCTGGAGGTCGTCGGGATGTAAATAGGTGAGCGGCGGCGGGCGGAATCTGCGAGCAGGTGGCGTAGGCCCTGCCGCGCCGGAGCTTGGTCGTAGAGAATGGCATGTACCGCAGATCGGGACGTGCTGCCTCGGCGCCGTCAAACAGAGAAACGATGCACTTCCTCCCTTTCCCCCGGCGGACGGGATGCGGCCGGATCAGTGGCCAACGGTGAGAGAGAGAGAGGCCACCGCACTCCCTTTCCCCCGGCGGACGGGATGCGACCGGATCAGTGACCAACGGTGAGAGAGAGAGAGAGGCCACCGCACTCCCTTTCCCCTGGCGGACGGGATGCGGCCGGATCAGTGACCAATGGTGAGAGAGAGAGAGGCCACCGCACTCCCTTTCCCCCAGTAGACGGGATGCGGCCGGATCAGTGACCAACGGTGAGAGAGAGAGAGGCCACCGCAACCTTGTGTGAGATACTCTGAAGAGCGACAAACCAGGCAGGCAGGCTCCATTGTATATAGTGAGCGGACTACCTTTTTCTCCATAAAAATCGTTTTATATTCTGTGTACGTGCCATTGAGTGCTATAACTTTATTTAAAAATAACGCGGCAACGCGTCAAGTCGAACTTTGTTTCGTGCACGCGTGGTACACGACCTCCCTAGGTAAACAACCGCTACAGGCGTTCAAATTAGCACGTGGGCTGCCATTTCGTAAAGAAATGAGCTCCACCGTGTACCAGCGCGGGTGTGGCTGGGCACGAAGCGTGAGTACGTGCACGGTGGACCAATTCTCTTCTTGTATACGTACACCACCTACGTGGGGTTGTGTGAGAGAGATACAAACCTAGAGAGATATAGTGTGTGGGTTCTTGATAGTTTGGGGGGGGGTCAATCAAAAAATGTAACATATGCAATGTGTGTGAAATAGAGTCCTGGATATAACATATATATAGAGGGGGTGATCCACGAGAAGAGAGTGGAGGTATCATCGGCTTGAGGTGTCCATAAAATTGAAGAGAGGGATGATGTGTGTGTGTGTGCGCGCGCGATCGATAAAGAGTGCCATCGAATTTGTGTGTGCCCACGTCAAAGATATAGAGTGGCTGGCCTACTGGAACGTGAGATGGACATGTGCAGTTTGTCTCTGTGGCATGGATACCTACCTGCAGCGCTCGACTATTGGTGTGTGGTGGGGGAAGAGGGAGGCCCAATTAACTATAGAGGTACAATGGCTGGTATATGTGTGGAGGAGGAGAGAGGCCTACCTCATGCATTCGTTTACTTACGGCCCGTTACTGTCATTTTCTGCTTGTGGGCCAAATTCGGCCCGTCGTTAGAGTCGGCCCGTTTGTGGTCCGTTAATACATTGGGCCGTTTTCATAGCGTCATCAAATACGGCCTATTAACGATGGCCCGTTATGGTCGGCCCATGAACGGACGATTCCAACTCTAGCCCGTTTACGGCCAGAATGCGGTCTGTTTGGCCCATGTTTGGCCAATCGATCATACGGCCCGTATAAGACCCATTGATGATACGGCCCGTAGAAGGACCATTGTTTCTACGACCCATAGAAGGCCCACTGTTTCTACGGCCCGTAGGAGGCCCAGTGTCACTACACTAAATATTAGCCCATGGTTATTGTGGCCTAGTTTTAAAAAATAGGTTATTGCAGCCACTAGCAAACCGCGGAAAAAGAATTGCAATGACTACAAGCAAACAAATAAACAAGACAACAAGGAAATAAATAAGCAAGCAACTTACGCTAGGCTATCATGGCTATCACACATATTACATCCACTGGGCATCAAAGTTCGCCACCAGTGCAAATAAACGCACCGACAAAAGAATATACAAAACTGAGAGCACTTCAGAAGGCACCAGGCCTAGCCACGTCGGCCCCCCAAACATCTGAAGAAGCTGAGTAGACCTCAGTTGTGTCAATGATAGATGCATCAACACTAGATTTAAGGCATGATGGTGCGCACGACAGTCCTCTGACATCTTCATTGCATCTTTGACTTCAAGTCGGAGCTGAGCTGAAGCAAGCCTTTCCGCTTTAAGTTGAGACTGAAGAAGTCGAACTGATTGAGGCAGCGACTGCACATAGGTTGTCTCACACCTGCTGGTGAGTAGCTTCAACTCACTGTCTTCATCAAGACAGGACCTTGGGGTCATCTCGCTGTCCTCAAGATGGTTTGGCTCACTATCTTCCCTAAAGTTCTGCCTGGCGTAAGAGATACGAGTCTGAAAGACAAACAAGGAGACACGTAACAGGTTTTACAATTATATAAGCAAATAAATGGATCTGTTCTGGATAAGGAACATGTTTTTACAACTACAATTTGAAACTGGTAGTTGTTGCAAACATCCAATCAGATGTAAACAGCAAAGCAAACAGCAGTGGAGGAAATGATGCCTATCCAAATCTATACTAGAACAAAGTTTGAAGGCTTGAGAAGGATGAACTTACGTTACATGTTAACACGGGCTGGACAAAGCCCTTCTCCATGTTGATGGAAGGATAATTCAATAAATTCCCCAAAGAAAATTCTTTATAAGCCTTGCCATTATTCTACATTTTGCAAAGAGTAAATATAGATCAAATAATATTGGAAGAAACAGAGGATAATGAAGCTCAGGTGCAGACTGATTATACATAATCAAATAGCAATTAATTAAGTACAGCATTACAAGGCAAAAGGGAGAGAGGTACTGACAAGAGCAATGCAGAGCCCATTATTGTTTTGAGATCGTATGATCCTTTGAGCAAGGAGATTCATCTGAAATTAGTTTTCATACAAGAGAGAAGGTAAGGCACAAGCAGAAATTTAGGAGTTCAAATTTTGAATTGATATCATAGACAGTACCTGACGCTGGGCTCCCAGCAGTTCTAATAGGGATTTGGCCACTGGAGTAGGGGTAAAGTGTGGTACAGTTGGGCCTGTGTTTTCTGCGGCTGCTGATCTATCTGATTTAACAAGTATCACTACCTTTTCCAAATACCTAGTTTGTACTCCTTGAGGATCTGCACTCACCCTCTTCCTTTTGGACATCTATTACGAAAGAACAACATTTGACTGGAAAAACATAGTGTGATGACACATGGAATAGGTACAGAAAATGGATAGGTATGGCATATACTCATATATGATGCTTAAACTAAGCAGATGGTGTAACAAAGTAGAAGTAATGCAAGAGGTCAGATGCAAAATATGCGCGACCAATACAACTTTGCAAAGTTAGAGCAAGCACCTTGATGGGTGAATAAGATAGGCTATCCTCCACCATGCCAAGTTTGTTAGCCAGTGGATCATTCTGCAATATTCCTCTCGTGCGCCCATTCTCATATTCATTTTGATAATGTTCAATATCTGACATGCATGAAAACATAAAAACAAGTGAGATTTTCTTTGTAATGCAGAAGTGATTCTAATCCAATACTGCCTCCCTGTAAACCCCTTTGTGCTATCTCTGCAAATCTTTTAAAAGATGCCATGCATGCTATAATTTGTTGTGTGCATTAATATAATGTGGCCTACTACTCAAAATATGAGAGCTCCAGAAGTGATGACACTTCGCAGATGATAGCTTCAACATATAGTAAAGAAGAACAAGTCGACCTGACCTGACAGATTCAAAATATACTAAGGGGAGAACAACTCGACCTGACCAGTCGACCATAAGAGAAGAGTATCATCTTAAAGAAGAGCAGAAGAGAAAGCAGATTGAAGATATTACAAGTCTTTCAATACAATGTCGGTTGGCCACCCATGATGAACCAGAGCGCACAGAGAAATACTATTCTTTCCGGTCTCTCCATATGTGGCTCACATGCATTTCGAAACTAAAGTAGGAACATTTAGCTAACCAATTAAACATCTCTCAGTTTTACTAATATCAGCAATAATATCAGATATGAACTTGTACAACTAAGCTTGTTTAGCTCGATGGGTGGAGTAGTGCTATTACGACACGAACCATGTAGGCTGATTGTGGTCATCATAAAATGGGGAAAACATAAGCCTGATGAGTACAGTGTTGACCGTGGCAATGGGATGGCAGATCTGAAGCTGCAAACCGCGCAAAGGGTAGTTAGCAACCGATGTTTGCTTTGAAATAACAACTAAGATTTGGTATGGACAAGAAAGTACGGTCAACAAGTGACAAACAAATGCAATTATGCTGTCTCTCTATATGTCGCGACATGCATTTGGAAACTCAAGTGGGACCTTTAGCTAACCAATTAAATGTGTCGGTTAACTAATATCAGTATCATATCACAATCATATTTGAACAACTAAGCTTTCGAATTCTGAGTGTTGTGTTGTTTAGCTTGAAGGGTGGAGTAATGCTAGTACGACAGAAAGCACCTACGCAGATCATAGTAGAGTAGATAAAAGGGGAAAACCCTGAAGAATCAAGAGAAAAATCAGGAAAGTGGAACTAGCTGGACCAGTGGGTGGCGCACATGCTTTTCGAAACGAATATAGGAACATTAGGTGACCAATTAAACGTTCTCTGTTTTAGTGATATGAGCATCATATCAGATTCGTATTTCAACACGTAAGCTTTGGGTTGAGGTCTAGAGGAGAAGTGCTAGCACGACACGAAGCACCTACGATGATGGTAGTGAATATAAAGGGGGGAAACCATAAGCTTTACGATAGTACAGCAGGCACTGCTGACATATTGGCCAACTCAGGTATAGCGTAACAACAAATAAGCATTCGAATCAAGCAATACAGCAAAGCTGGCAACTGAACTATTTGTAATTCGGTAGGATTACACGTTGAGGGCACAAGCCAAGAAAGCAGCCCACTCGCATTACATTTCACATGTACTAAAACACACTGGCTTACCATATGTTGCTGTGAAGCCTAGCTGTTGTTGCAATGTTCTTTGAAGATATCGTCAGCATCCCGTGGTTGCAAATCTAGTTATTGTAGTTTATTCTGCACCATCTATTTAGGTAAAATTAATTTTAATCGCATGCACTGGTCCGAATTGATCATCAATGGTTCATCTAAACTAATGAAAGAAGGGTGTGTGCATACACGATAATATATCTGCTTCCCTCTATTTTTATGCTTGTTCGAGGTGCCAGCCCCAAAAGAACAAATATTTTGCTTGATGGGGTTGGCAGCTCCATAATTAATAGAAGCATCAAATTAGTCATGCAACTTGGGAAGATCAAGAACACACAAACAAGTAATGAACAGAGGCTCGGAGCAGTGATGTAATAGCTAGCATCAGAAAATGTAGGGTAAAACAAACAAAAAGCAGCGGAACCACATGCTAGTTTGCTGATGTGTAATTAAGCATAGAGAATATTAAGCAGTCTGATGGAACCAACAGGTGGCATCAGAACAAAACTAAAGCATATTAACTATATGTGCACTGGTATGTAATTTAGCACATGTAACATGTTCACTGCCAGAAGTATGGCCCTACAGGTGCAAGCAGAATAACACGTCTCATGAAAAACTGAATGATGCCCTGAAGAAATTCAAAGGTGCGGTGCTTATGCTAGGAAAGTTAACGTAGGCGCCGGCCGTTGGATAATAGTACCTGATTCTCGGCGGTGTATGGGTATCGTTGTCATACTTGATAGCTAAGGATCGTCGATGGTGCTCGTGTTGCAGTTGAGTTTGGGCCGGCTGTCGCCGCCGCTGAAGCGGCTCCGGTGCTACGGTTGCGGCGCCTACC
Source organism: Triticum aestivum (assembly GCF_018294505.1). Lineage (NCBI taxonomy): Eukaryota > Viridiplantae > Streptophyta > Magnoliopsida > Poales > Poaceae > Triticum > Triticum aestivum. The sequence goes on from NC_057814.1 coordinate 517,994,133, forward strand.
GACATACAAGAAAGCTCATCTGTGGTAAGTGAACAGTTGCATGATAAAGAGAAAAACTGAAGGAGTACAAATTGAAATAACCTGATGAGGCTGCGGCGTCGGTAAAGCAGGGCCGGTGGAGTTGAATATGGCGTCCGTGGAGCGGGTCCGGTGCAATGGACGAAGGCTTCGGCGGGCGCGTTGTATAGAGCTTTCGGTGAGGCGGATCTGTTGCGGCGGACGAGGGCTTGTATGAAGGGCCAGCGAAGGGGCGGGCGAGGGAGTCAGTGAAGGGCCTACGCTGTGGTGGACGAGGGCGCCGGTTAAGCAGATCCGGTGCGGTGGACCATGATGGCGGTCAAGGAGATCTGGAGCGGTGGACAAGCCAGTCACTGAAGCAGCTCCGGTGAAGTGGTGAGTTGGCAGTTGGGGGTTCCAAGGTGCGGAAGGTAGATCCGGCGGGGTGTGAGGTCCACCGCTGCGGCGGAGGACTAGATTCGGCGGCTTGCCGTGGTTGGGGGGTCGCGGAGGGGAAGGGGAGGGGCTCTGGGGAAGAATGTTGGGGGCAAAGAGGGGAAAACAATGGAGTTACCAAAGCAGCCCTTTTCCGTTCATGTGGCAGGGGTAAAACAGGAATATCGCAGGGCTGAACTTTTGGGCGCGTGATATTTTGATGTGAGCAGGAAGTTTGAAAGCTTTTGGCGCCTAAAATTATAAGTATTCTGCTCTCGTACGGCCGACTATGATATCATGGCCGACAATTTGTTTCTTTTGCACGCAAAAAAAGTGCAAGTTTTGAAAATCAATGTCTCCAACTCAAAACTTAGATTCTCCATTCAATTCAAATATGGATCATTGAGCTACTACAAGCAAATACCATCATACGGTCCAATTCAAATGAAATTCCAAATGCGTTTATCCTAAATATGATGACAAAAGCAAAAATGTGTATGTGTATCAATAAAGTGGATGATTATAAAGTTTGAACATGCCCGTATGTGTATATCTCTAGGTTTGATAGATGAATTTGAAATCATGAAATCCCGGCTTAAAAAATGTACCTCCATTTAAATGAATTACAAAAGCTAATGATGGAGTCGAATTCCAAAATTCCAATCTTAGGTTTGTAATTCTGGTACATCAAGGTATATCACGCATGTTCAAAAGTATCGTTATCTCATAGTACAAACTGTGAAACAAATTGATCAACCATGAGTGCACAATATCTCAATTACGCTAAAGTTCCTCAAATATAGACACCTCACTCTTTATCTGAAGTCAACCCCCCACCACACACACACACATAGAGAAGTCGTTCTCTCCCCCAAACACCAACACACGAGCACATTAACACCCCTCTCTCTTGTAAAGTCCAGACCCCAACATAGGTCTCTATCACTTTGTCTCTCGGTCATGCACACATCTCTTCCCTCACTCTCTAGGTCTCCCGCTATCTCTCTTACCCAAGCACACGCACTATGTAGAGTGTATATTTCCCATACACACAAAACGTCACCCCCAAACGTCTATCTCCCTAGTCATGTGGTTCTCGCGCACTCACCTCACACACCACCCCCACTGCAAACAAGCACACTTTGTCTCCTTGTGCACCACTCTCCTCTTTCTATCTCTCCCACATGCGGACCCGCCCCAGCTCCTTCCCTGTATACATATATGTTGTGACTCTTTGCATAGCTCCCTAATGTATAATCGTTCTCGATTTCGCACATTGTTCTCTACACCATCTATTCTAGATCTCTCATGAAGTCCCTATCACACACACGATGACTCGCTTCCCTTGCGTCTCCGTTCATAGGCCAATTTCGGACAACATCAACATTGTCTCCCTATCTATATGCCATTTATGGACACAAACGACCCCTCTCGCCCCCTCTCTTCCTCTCTCTCTCCCTCTCTCTCTCTCTCTCTCTCTCTCTCTCTCTCTCTCTCCGTCGCTAGCTCACTCTTTCTCTCGCTCTCACACCCCTCTCCCACACACACACTCGATGTCTCTTCCAAATAGTCTGCTCCCCTCGCCCGCACCCGTGCTATCTCGCTACTACACATGTCACACCATTCCCCCTTCCCTTATACTAGGTTTACATCATCAGTGGTCTCTCTACTCCACATACACTCTCTCCCTCTCACACACAAACGCCTGCACAAACACACACAGACACGCACAAACACCCATTTATCTGGATCCTCATCTCTCCTCATGTCCGCATGTGTATCTCACACACTCACTCTCTAATTATGTATATGTGTCTCCATGTTACACAACACAAAGCCCCATGTACATGTCTCTCTCTATCCTCCACACACATAGACACAAAGAATCTGTTATCATTGCCTCAGTCTCTAACATATCACACACGCACACTCTCTCTCTCTCTCTCTCTCTCGCAAACACGCTCAACAACGGTTTCCCCGTGAATAACTTACCGTCTATTCATCAACAGTCGTGGCAGTACGGCGAACACGAGACGTGAATAAGAATAAATCTACACGTGCTTAGACCACCTAGTATGACTACTAGGACTAGAGCAAGCCAAAAAGCGCGCCGCCGTCACCCCCTCCTTGTCGGCGACGGGAAAATCTTTGTTTTACACAGTCGAGAAGTCATTGTGCTAAGGCCCCACATGCCGAGGCGTTGAATAGAATGTAGATGCTAGTTTACGGAAGCAAGTATCGATAATACGTTTGTATCTCCATACTTATATTTCTTCTCTTATAAAAAACCGAGTTGGTGATGATGGTACGTGTGCCATCTTGCAATATAGACCGTCCGATCTATAACTGACGGATGGAAATTAAACTAAAATATACCCGCACCCCTCTCCACATTTGCAGACAAGGCCTTCCCTCGTTCATCCTTATCTCCGACAAACCTCATTGTTGAGCAATTAAGAAAGGAAGCCTCTGGAACAAACTGGCCTGGTGGCCGCTGCCGGCGTCGTCAATCCCCATGCCTCCGCTCAGTCCGACCACCAACCACCACCACAGCCCACTCCTCTTCACCTTATCTCATATTTCTCGAGATATCATTAGTTTTTACACATGGGATTACTCCCGCAAGGGTCAATCACAACAAGTGTTTTATAAAAAAAATGCATCTTGATGTTCCGTGCAATGCACGGATCTTGCTAGTACTCCTACACAAGACTAAGTTGGTGATGCTGGTGTGTCTGCCATCCGTCGTTTCTGACCATTAGATCTACATCTAACGATTGTGAGGTAAGTTGTTGCCTTTTCTCACCAACATCCCACTTGTCTACCAATTTGTAGAAAAACCCATAATTAGTATCTTAAAACCAACCACATCCCTCCCTGACCTCACCAAAACAGCCCAAGGAATATATTCTAATTGAAACATAATATATCTCTAGTGACATATGTATATCAAAATTAGAGTGTTTTGTACCAAGTTTGTGAATAAGTATTATTCTAATTATGATTCGTTGCAACGGACATGAACATTGCTAGTATTTCCAACCATGCATTTTTTCCTAGTATTCCATAGTTTCGAGTTTTCCATCAAGATATTAGTCACTCATGGTTGATATTTACTTTCAATCATGTACACATATGCACTATGTAACTAGCCTTGCTTATTGGCTTCCAAAGCTTAACTTTCACTCCTACTTACAATATGTAGAGTATTTAACAAAAAACTACCACTTTCAACCAGCCCTAGGAAGAATCTATTGTACAAAAATAGCAAAAACATACCCAAAACTTCTTAATCCACGCCAAAAACTACCTAGTACTCCTACCGATTAGGTTCGTTTAAACCCATTTATGACAGGGTTGGCCCACACGTCCGTGCTGAGAGGCAGCTTAAACCAACACATTTTGTTTGACCGTTGACACGAGGGACCCACATCTGACCTTCTATCCTGTTATTCCCCCTCAAATCATTATTTTTCCTGAACATTACTTCAAACAGTATGATGCGTGTTCGTCGGTGGCGCCGGTGATGAGCGAGTTGGCCGCCGCTCCGCCAGACAGGCTGGACGCCGCGCTGGCCTCGGCATGGGTTGGCAGGCTGGCCCGAGCGTGACTCACGAGCGAGCAAGCCGCCGCGCTGGCCTTCGCTCGAGCCAGATAGCTGGCCTTAGCGCGGCGCGTGCGAGCAAGCTGCCGCGCTGCCATGCCAATCTAGCTTGCAAACCTTGTAGACAAGCAGCTGGATGGAGCTATCTTGGCTAGCTAGCGGCCGCGAGCGCTGGACGGAGCTGGCATCTGGGCTGCCGCAACATGGGCTCCGCACCGCCGGCGGTTTTGACCTCGCCTTCTGCCGGCGGCGGTAGCTGCGTCCCATGGCCGAGGATGACTAGGTGGACGGGCCGGAGGTAGGAGGTCACTCGAGGATTTTTGTTGGTAAGAGCATGTACAATGGTTGATAATGTAGTCTTATCTGAAGTCTGGCACGTATGCAAGTGGTAGTAGTTTCTTGGCATTTTAGTGGTTTCTTGCATTATTAGAGCAAGTACAATAGAGCTGAGTCAGCAGGCTATAAGAAATAAACTAGTATATTTCTGCTTAGTTGGAGGAAAGAGAAGAGGAGAGAGAAGGTAAGCGGGCTCTTCGTGAAGAGCCAGCTCTAGCATGTGCTCCTAGGCACTTTGTGAGAATGAGAAGTGGGCCACATAATAAAAAAGTAGTACACTCTTTTGATCTATTATTGTACATGTTGGCTATAAGATGGGCTGTAGATGACATGGCACTGGCTTATAGCCAGCAGCTGGCTATACTATTAACCATTAGGGGTTTCTTGTAAGGAACAATGTACGTACTACTAGCGACAAAAGGCGATTCTAGGTTGCGTTGTACTCCAACGAGTACTACTAGTGGTCGCAGGAGTGTATACCTTGTTTTGTGGGTTCGATCCCGGCCGAATGCACGGCGGCCTTTAAAAAAAATAGTACCACTACACTTCGCTGCGAGCCAATATTTTACATGGGTAGTTTGAGTTTTGAAGTCAAACGGACGTGCGGCCCCACAATCTGGGTGCACTGGACTGCCTAGCCACGTGAACGGGTTTTCCTTCCCAGCATCCCGTGGCTCGCGTGCTCGCCCTAGCCGCACCTCGCTTGCAGCTTCCAGCTAGTAGCATATTTAAACTAGCGCCTCCCAATTAAGCCCGAGGAGCCGGAAAAGCCTGGCGGGGCATTGGGAACTGTGCAATATGGCTCTGTACGTAAAGTGCTCTACTACTACTCTGTAGCTTGTGGCGTTGCACGCATGGACTTCACTCCATTATCGGCTCTACTATAAAAGAAATTCCTCTTGACGTGTTTTTTTTGAAACGGAGGCAAAAGCTTTGCTTCATCTCATTCATAAAGAAGGAACTACTAACAAAGTTCGACGAGATCCATTACACCCCCACAAATGGAAGTGAAAAGCCTAGTCTCGCTGTATCAAATAACTCAAATGTTCTACCCCCGCAGTAACCGTCGCTGATAAATAGGCTGCTAGTGTGTGCGTGAGAGGAGCGGCTGAGTAGGCCAGCTACATGAGAGGAGCGGCTGAATAGAGCACCGAGAGTACCCACTAGGCCACTACGCTGGTGTACTTCCCCTGCATTGATAGTACAACGATGGTTCTAGAGAACAGTAGTACCCTCCACTTCCAACTGTAGCTCCTTGGCCCTGAGATTCAAGAGTTCAAAACTGGTGCACTATACTACACTAGACTAGAAGTACAGTACATCGCACTACTAGTTGAGAAAAGTAGTACTAGTACTGCTACAGTACGAGTACGTACTCCTCCGTCACATAATGTAAGACGTTTTTTGACACTAGTTGGCGTGTACAAAAAATGGCAAAAACATACCCAAAATTTCTTAATCCACGCCAAAAACTACTACCTAGTGCCAAAACTTTCTTACTAGTGCTATTATTTACAGTATAATGCAATCCCATAATGTTCCATAATGCTAGTACTAGTAGTAAATAATAGCCTCACCCCTTCGCTGAGGAACGATCTACAGTTGGAAGGGACGAGGCCCTGCGGTTACTACGCTCTTATCTCCTCCTCGCCAGTTCCTCTCCCCCCGAAGAGAAGGCAGTTCGTTGCTGCACCCATGGATTCGCCAGGCGGTTCTCCTACTCGTCGGGGCTGGGAGACCTTGGACGATGATCCTCTGGGAGAAATCGCACGCCGCTCCGACGTCCTCACCGCCGCAAGACTCGGTGCTTCCTGCACCAACTTTTTCAAGACGCTGCTTAAACAGGCTTGGGAAAAGGCCATGCTTGTTGGTCTTCCATGCGTCCTCGAGGAGAAGGTTCTTCTATGGGACAATCCTTCGAACAGTCCACCGCTCCCTGGCCATGGTTGCACGTTGACTCCGCTAGAGTTGCCGATGTTGAGAGGTAGTCGGATTTTGTCCGATGAGCAGGTCAGTAATGGAGTTTGATCATGTAGTACTTAGTTATTCCATTTCCATCCCGTAATTTCTCCGCTGCCCACTGTCTTATATATAGGTCTGGGTCGGTGCCAACGAAGATTGGCTTGCATACCTCCGGCCGGATACCACCATCATTTTGCACAACATCCACAGCAGTGCGGCCGTTCCGGTAGACCCCTTCTCCACCATTGGGATCGGCCTTCCAGACTGGCTGGGCTTGAATACATATGATGATGCCTACATGAGATTGTAGAAGATAGCAATTGCGGACCCACCGACAAAGCGACGCGGATACGACGATTACTATCTCATTGCGGTGTTCGACATAAGGATTGCCATCAATGCAAGAGGCAGTAACGGCAGAGGCTGGCGCATGTTGGCGGCGGCAGATTTGTACCCCTACACGTTCGAAGACACCGTGCGCCGTCTAGGCCGCATCTTCGTGGTGACAAGCCAAGGGACTTGTTTCATCTGGTTGCCATCCTACGGTACAACATTATTATGCATGGACCTTGACTATGTATGTCACCATGTGTCCAGAACTGGGATGCCGCGTGTTCCAGATGAACGGCGCCGAGTTCGACCCCCGTGATGCGACGTGGGTGCCGAGGAACACGCTTGGAGAGTACTCGCTTTTCATCAGGGACAGCTACCCCATTGTGAAGCGGATGCCACCTTCCGTGCACGACACGGAAGGCCTGCCGTTCATGAAGCATGGTTGTGTCTTCAGTGTGCACCGCCGGATGAATGTCATGCTGGGACACGCTATCCCTGATTTATGCCGCTTCAGCTTGGATGAGTCTCCATCGTGTGGACTAGAAAACTGCGACAATGATTCCCGTTGCCCACCACTATGGATCGTGCCATCCATGAAGAACACCTGGGACTGGAACCTGGAGGAGGACATGTAGCCCATCTATAACGTGTAAGTGGAGTACGGTAATTGTGAACGGTAGCGCTGTGAATATATGTAGACTAGTCATGCACAAATTTATCACATGAATTGGAGATGAACTTGTGTGGCATACTGGCATTTGTCCTTTAGAATTTATTACTAGTAAATGTGTTATGTGTACGTGCAAATTGTGTGGTTGTTGCACGGGCTCCAACACGCTCTTGAGAAAAAAGGTGGCACAGCGCGGCATCATACAGTAGCATCGTTCGCTATAGTTGTAGTACACTCCTACTAGGACGACAACTACTATAAAACCTTGCGCTTGGCTCTTTGCCTCTTCGGGAGGTTCAACAGTTCGTACTCGTGTGAACCTTGCACTTGGCTCTTTGCCTCTTCGGAAGGTCCAACAATGATGATACTACAATACAATATGCTTCTGGCAATCTGATACCGATTGAACTCCTGCACGTCCACCGCGAGGGCGAGGGCAAGGGCGAGGGCGAAGGAGAGGGAGAGGGAGAGGGCGCTGTAGTCAAAACCCTCTCCTTGTCCTGCGAACCACCGCGCGCGTGGGCGAGGGAGAGGCGTAGTAAGCAAGCTTCTCCTCGTTCGGCGAGTTGACGGGACACATCAAAGCAGTACTAGTACTAGTAGTAGTAGTAGTCCATACTGCGTCCTTTCCGATTAATATGGCTTAATTTGAAACGAGGAAAATACACTGGCGGTCAACGTATGTAACAATACGCTCTTTACGGTCACTACATATAGTTTTGCGGCGATTATACAATCACTAGCTCATCGTAGAGCACCGTATTGCACCCTACTGGCCGGCCACATAGTCGACGTGGCACTTTGTTGACTGGTTAAATTGTCACCTGGTTTCTGGGTCCCACCTGTCAGTTGGCAGAGCAAAGAAATCAGTTAAACAAAACTTTACGCAGGCGCGACACGAGTCCAACCCTTGCGCGCGAACCGCCCTGGCTGTGTATGTGAGTGCATGCATGTGTCCTCCCTCAGTCTTCCAACAAAGAGTGTACATCGGCTATAAAACAAAGAGTGTAGTACATGATGTACATCTACACTTCCAATGCATTTAGCCTTTAATCTAAATCGATATTGATTGACTAATGCACCAACTTGTGCTGTAGGTATAGGCTACATGTCTATCCTTAATTACAGCATGCAACGTCCTTCATTTAATCTTCTTATCTCAATGGTCGCATGCACACATAAGTCTGCTACTTTTGGGCGTTAATTATGCCCTGGTCAATGTGTAAATCTCTAAATGTACAGTCTTTCACGGACGTAGGGAGTAGGTTGAGCACTTGAGCGTGAGCGTGTGTGTTGCGTTGTGTGCCGCATGGGTGCGTGAGTGTTGCGTGCGTCCATGTGTACGTGTGAGTGTTGCATGTTGCATGCATGCATGCATGCATGGGGCTTACTCCCTCCCATTGACATGTTCATATTTCAAGCTTCCTCTGTTCCCTCCATATGGTGATACTCCCTCTGTTCCCAAATAGTACGGAGTAAAAGCCTCCCTCTGTTCCCAAATACGGAGTATTTGTCTTTCTACAGATTTCAACAAGTGACTAGGTACATAGCAAAATGAGTGAAGTGAGCGTAGAGGCATAGGGATACTGTAGAAAGGAAGTCCTTGCGATCCATTATTCCCCATCTCGGTCAGAGAGAACTATTCAACTAGTCTTCACAGTGAAGTGGCAATACATGCTGCAGCAGATGGGACACGTAATTAATAAGCTGAACTAGCGTGTTGGTGTTACTAAATCAGCCTTACCCAGTACTGCCGTCATGTTTGCTAGTAGAGCACGCTTCCGCAAATACGCCTACGCACCTCTGTCCTCCATTAACTGACATATGGGCCCTGTTGTGGTATACCCACATGTCATCGGTGTAACTATTTACACTCCGAAGGATGGTATATCCTGGTAGTAGTACTAGTAGAATTGAGATTGAATGCACTTTCTTCCCCGTCTTCCACTCTTCTTCCTCCTCTCTTCCCCATCGTCGATGCGCACCATTTACCCCCGCTCACTGCTCGCCCGCCCGCGCCATCTTCCTTGGTAGCTCGCGCGTACCATATCCCCCCGCTCACTGCTCGGCCACACGAGGAGAAGCTTCTTCGCTCGCCCGCCCGAATCCACTTCGCCGCTGGCTCACAGGCACCGAAAACCCGAATGGCAGAACCGACTGACACGCAGAGCCGTGATTGGAATTCCCTCCCCGATGTTCTCTTGGAGCAGATCTTTGTACCGTCTACTCGTCTGCAACCGGCCGGCTCTTTTCAAGACACCCTGCTTGCTGATGCCCGATCCTCGCAGGAGGCCCAGACACCGACTTGACGATCCTATGGAGGTTGCCGTGGTTCCCCTCGACATGCTACCACCACCCGTCCACCTGTCCTTCATGCGCGGCCACTACTGGGCGGGCATGAAGGCCAACTGGATCGTCCTCATCGACCACACCGGTAGTCCGTGGCGTCTCGTGGATATCTACACCCAGCAAGAGATCACCCTTCCATCGTTGGATACCGCCGCCATCGAGCCTCGCGGCCCGGCGGACACTCCTGCCTACTACGCACGAGACGCGTCAAGCTTTTGGCTCGACCTCTATTTGCAGAAAGTTGTAATTTGCGAAGTGCCCACACCATCAGAAGACTACATGGATTACAAGCTCATTGCCTTGTTCAACATGGGATTAGTCTATCTGGAATCCGGTCGCCATACATGGTTATGGCTCATCATCAATCCTATTGAGGCAACATTTCTGTCTGATGCTATAGTGCACGATGGCATCGTTTACGCGGTCGACGCACAGATTGGCTGCCTATACTGGTGGAATCTATCGTCGTGTAGTTGTTCTATCTCATCTCATCTTTACCTTATGAATACGACTGCTGGTTCATTTGTTACAAATTTAGAATGCATAGCATGTCTATAACCACATCATTGCTATATGTTCCTCTCATTTCCTAGATTTTTGTGACCACACATGTTATTGTTAGAGTTGATATGAGAAAAATTGGCATCTAATGATTGTTAGAATACATATTATGAGCATAACATCATGATTGCTATATGTTACTCTCGTTTACAAGATTTTTATAACAACGCATGTTATTGCTTAGAGTTGATATGAGAACAGTAGTAGTAAGTGCTATGGTAGAATATGAGTAGGCGCTGTCATAGCTGTTTTCCTCTCATTTTTACATGATGTTTGAACCATGACATATTGCTAGAATATGAAAGCCATTGGCTTATTTTTTTAACTTGGGGTATGATTATGACCACGACATTGCAATTCTCTATCTATGATATGTGTCACTGTTATAATAATCTTAATTCCACACATACTCTGAACATGATTGTTTATTTTTGTCCTTTTGGTCTCCAATTTGAATTGTTGCAGCAGACGCAAATGCGCTGGCCTTCATGATTCCAGGACCTGGAATCATACCAGCCGATGGGTGGTGGTTTATCGCTCGTTCAGCTGACGGCGGTCATTTGATGCTCATTCGCACGTACCAAATTGACCAAACCATTACATCAAACCACATGCAGTACAATGCGTGGGGCGTTCGTGACATTGATGGCTATGGCTGCTTCATGTTCGAGAAAGATCCCAGCTCCATTGGGCCAGGCGTATTCAACTGGAGGCGGGTTTACAGCCTCGACAACCACTCCTTGTTCCTCGGGCTCAATTATCCGATCATCCAACCAATCATCGATCATATCACCGGCGATGATTACTGTGCTATGCAACTTCCATTCGCGAGGGGGGGCTGTGTTTACACATCATACCATGGGTTTCATGAATCACCATATCCAGAGATTCGTCGACACAGCTTGTTGCTAGATAATCTTCAGTGTGTGAAAGGCATCAAGCTTCCATGCGATGGATGGCTTTTGCAAACCCGACATGCAGCGATGTGGTTCATGCCAACAGCAAATATGCACAACTTGATTCGTGCTGATATCTAGACTGAGCCATGTATTCTGCTGCTGTAGCACGACCCTCTTTTGTTGGATATTATGTACTGTTGTTAGTTCGAAGCACTCCTCTGGTTTGAAGGATAGATACCTTCCTGGGATCAAGTGTATCCTAACTCACCTGCATAGGATGTACTGATAATGATGATGGAGATGCTGCGCAGAAGCCATATATATATCAGTTAGACTTCAAGTGCGTACTTGTTAGTTAAACCTATGTATAAATTGTGACACTAAATACGACTAGTAAGTAGTACAGTAGCAGTACTAGTATATGTCGGTCAAATTATTCATCATGTCCACACATTGAATTAACGTGACAACATGCTGCGCGTGAGGTGACACAAGAATCCCGACGGCGTGTTCGGGAATTCTGGACTTCAGATTTGGAGTACCACTTATCCGTCGAAATCTTTCATCATTCACTTAAAACAGTCGATTGATCATACATTGAGTACCATATAACTGGAATTACCGATGCGAGTCGAAGTAGGATTGGCCGGTGCTGCCGGCTGGCGTCAAGTTCGATCCCACGGATCAGGAGCTGATCGAGCACCTTGAGGCCAAAGTGAGTGCTGACAGTGCAAGATTTCAGTCTCTCATCGATTTGTTCATACCAACCATCGACAGCGAGCACGGCATATGCTACACCCAACCTGAGAAACTTCCAGGTAAGACACCGATCGGCCGTCTACTTGCACAAACATATTCATTTGTTTATAGCTCTATTTTTCTTTTTAGACGCATTCCTGGTGAAGCAATTACAATTTGACAGTTAATAAAAAGTGAAACAAGTGACTGCAACATGCCAAAGATGTTATGAAAATGCCAACTAGGTACACTAAAACCTGTATTCCACAATACTGCAGGTATCACACTGAGTGGCCTAAGGAAGCATTTCTTCCAGCGCAATTCCAGGGCGTTCAAAAGGGGCACGTGGACGCGTCGCAATATACAGTCGGAGTGCGGCATGCACGCGATGTGGCACAAGACCGGCAAGACGGGCAGCAAAAAAAAGGTTCTGGTGCTGCACACCAACAAGAACTTCGACCAACAGAGGACCAACTAGGTGATGCACCAGTACCACCTCAGGGACCTGGAGCAAGAGAAGGAGCGGGAGCTGGTCCTCTGCAAGATTTTCTACCAGACGAACACTAGGGCCAGGAGTAAAAAGATTATAAGTTAGTTTGGTATTGGTAGTTGTACTACCTTGTCGTTCGCAAGTTGGTATTGTTGTTAATGATCTTTTGGTATGAACTTGCATTTGCTTCCAACCATCATGCCGAGGGTCGACGTGGATATAAAGCTGAATCATTTGTTTCGAAACGAATTTTCAGGCACCTGATTTTATTTGATGGGTAGTATAAGCACCCGCCGTTCGAATTCCCAGTTCTCCAATTTTTTCGAAACAAGTGCATGCACTTATTATCACGATAAAAAAAATATCCGTGCTGCATCCCAGTTATCAGTCTGTGCTTGCAGAATTCTCTCGTTTATTGAGCACGTATATTGTTTTTTCAGGTTGAGCAAGTTTCAACTGTGCTGTAGACTGCCTAGGGTTGGTTTTGTTTTTAACAGGCCCAGCCCATGACGACAACGGGGCACAAAGATCCAGCAGGTATCTACTGGCCTCTGGCCCGCCAGTGTTAGTTATATTTTGTCTTACAACATCCGCAGGCAGTTTTTTTACTGAATCAAACACACAGCCCAGTTCTATTTTCCTCTTGAAACGCATGTCCTACATCCGTTTTCTAATCTCTACCTATAGTATTACTAGTTCATATACACGTATCATTATATTGAAAACACATAAAATTCCCTTTTCATATTTACATCCTTATTTTTGTTGTTTTTCCCACCCAACGCTGATTTTTTACCACTGATTTTCCCTTAAACCAATTCAATTGTCCCACGTCTTATTTGCTTACAAAAGCAAAACAATTTTTTGGCAAATCAATAAGTTCTTAAAAACTGTTTATCATTTTGGGATTACAACAGTTCGGACTCCACTGAAATATGCAAAATAAGGTTGAACTTTTTGACCGTGGTCCTGGGCAGAAAATGGGCTGTAATAAATTACTTAGGAATTAGCAAATGGGCTGCAAATTATAAAAAATAGCAAATGGGCTTTATGTTGTCTGCCACAGATTTGGAGGCTGACTTGTGGGCCTACTAAGTGCATGCGTACACAAGGTTTCTCAAAAAAGAAACTTAGTCAACAATCGACTCTACCAGCGTCAGACCGTTAGATGTCAATCTAACGGCAATCGTGCTTCTTCAGTCTCTGATCTTCCTGCCCCAGCCGCCCAAACCAGAGCCATCGGAACCGCCTGCTCCCGCCTCCCGTGGCCGGTAGTGCTGCCGGGCAGGCCTCACGGCCCCATCATACTCGCATCCCTGGCCTGTCTATCCCTCTACTCACCCACACCTCCTGTTATTTTCAGGCGACGACGGCCAAACCAGTCAACCCTCGTACTCTCCACCGCGTGGGCAGCCACTGCCGTGTCTTTCCCGGCTCCGTGTCGTTCCCTTCGTAGGCCTCGCCGTCGTCCACCGCCCTGGTGCTCTCGGCGCGGCGTGGTCAACGATGTCCATCCAACGGCCGTAGTGCTTCTTCAACCTCTGGTCTTCTTGCCCCAGCCGCCCAAAGCAGCGCCGGTCGTGCCGCATGCTCCTGCCTCCCGTGGCCGGCTGTGCTGCCGTGGAGGCCTCACGTCCCCATACTACTCCCACCGCTGGCCAGGCCATCCCTCCACTCACCCACTACCCTTGTTATTCTGCGGCGACGACAACCTCACACCGCCGTGGTGCTCTCGGGGCGGTGTGGTCAATGTGGTCAACGACCGACTTCCATCGAAAGAGTACTGTACATGGAGAGGCTGACAGCTGGGTCCACGGCAGCCGCAAGGAAGTGCCTCCTTATTACGTGCAAAATAATTATTCTTCCACCTGACAGCAGGGACCCACCGGACGGGCCACCAGTATTTTGCGGAAAAAACATTCCCCCCTGACTGCTGGGACCCACCGGATGGGCCACCGTATTTTGCGAAAAAAACGTTTGCCCCTGACAGCTGGGACCCACCGGACGGACCACCGTATTTCGTGAAAAAACGTTCCCCCCGCTGTCACCTCGGACCCACTGGAAGTGCCTCCTTATTACGCACAGAAAAATGAATACTCCCCCTACTAGCTGGACCCACCATGGTGGGAGGCTGACTTGTGGGCCTACTAAGTTGACGGGGATGGAGGGCTTTGTCAACTTAGTCAATATGAACGATTCTTGCTCCAGTGACCGTACGATGTCCATCCAACGGCCGTAGTGCTTCTTCCACCTCTGGTCTTCTTGCTCCAGCCGCCCAAAGCAGCGCCGGTCGTGCCGCATGCTCCTGCCTCCCGTGGCCGGCTGTGCTGCCGCGGAGGCCTCACCGCCCCCTACTATTCCCACCGCTGGCCAGGCCCTGCGACGACGGCAGCCTCACCCCGCAGCCAAACCAGTGAACCCTCGTACTCCTCTCCGCGCGGGCTTCCACTGCCGCGTCTTCCCTGGCTCCCCGTCGTCCCCTTCCTAGGCCTCGCCGTCGTCCACCACCCTGGTGCTCTCGGCGCGGCGTGGTCAACGTGGTCAAGGAACGACTTCCATCGGACGTGGACTGTACGTGGAGAGGCTGACAGCTGGGTCCACGGCCGCAGCAAGGAAGTGCCTCCTTATTACGCGGAAAATAATGATTCCTCCACCTGATAGCTGGGACCCACCGGACGGGCCACTGTATTTCGTTAAAAAACGTTTCCCCCTGACTGCTGGGACCCAGCAGCTACATCTTCGCACGCAAGGAAGTGCGTCTGGGCAAAAAAAAAACCGATTCGCCCCCTGACTGCTGGGACCCACCAGCTACATCTTCGCAGGCAAGGAAGTGCCTGACAGTCGGGACCCACCTGGTCGAAGCGTACGTAGCATTGTCATTCTGGTCGCGAACGTGTACGTACATGTCGATGTAGAGGCGCACACGTGTCGTAGTAGAGGCGCGCACGTAGCATGTACACGTATGTACAACAACCAGTGTGCAAGAAAGAAAATACGGCCACGTACGTACATACGGGCAGGGTCTCGAACGCCTACTTGCGCATACGTACGGCCAGGGCTCATGTACATGGCTGGGTCAGAACTAAGAAACAGCGTCGTCGTCGTGTTCATGGGGAGCCAACAGGCTGGGTCGGAACGAAATGCATCGTCGTGTTCATCGGGAGGGCTTGGACGGAACAGCCGATGGAAACGAGGCCTGGCGTATCACAGAACGGAGGAAACGGCCTTGTGTTCGACCGGCCACGTTTGAAACGGGATCCTGTTCATCGGGAGGGGTCTGGCGTACCGCAAAACGGAGGAAACGGACCTCCTACGGTCGAAACGGGGGTCCTGTTGATCGGGAGGGGTGTGGCGTACCGCAAGACGGAGGAAACAGACTTGTGTTGGAGCGCTACGGTCGAAACAGGGGTCCTGTTCATCGGGAGGGGTGTGGCGTACCGCAAAACGGGACTCCACGAGACACTGTTTATCTCCACCATCGACCCCCTCCTGCCTCCACGGGCTACTGTTCATCCACCGTCGACCTCCTCCAGCCTCCACCTGCGACTGTTCATCCACGGGCTCCTGTTCATCCAGCCTCCACCACGCGCTACTCCACCGGCTACTCTTCAACCAGCCCTCTCCATGGGCTCCTGTTCAACCACCCCTCCACGGGATACTGTTCATTCAGCGCTCCACCGTCTACTGTTCATTCTGCCATCCACGGGGTGGTCCTGTTCATCCTGCCCTCCATGGGGTCCTGTTCATCCAGCCCCAACCGGCTCGATCGATCGGGGTCCTGTTCATCCAGAGGCAACACCACGGGGTCCTGTTCATCCACCCCCACCAGGAACTGTTCTTCCAAACCCCCCCAGCAACACTCACTGTTCATCTAGAGGCAGCATCGATCGGCTTCAGTTAGCAGCAGTAGCGAAGGAATCGCTCGATCGGGTTCAGTTAACAGCCATCGATCGATCTCTCGGGTTCAGTAACGCGTAGCCTGCAGTGCAATCACTCGGGTTCAGTTAGAGCCCAACGCCTCGCTCGGGTTCAGTTAGAGCCAACGCCTCGCACACACACGCGTACGTGTACGAGAGAAACGCGCATCGCTCGGCCCCCAACCTCCCACCGTAACCGGGAACTCCCCGAAATTTTCCTCGCCCTCGCTTCTACCACGGTTTTTTCCGTCATGGACGGCCCAAAGAATGTCATGCAGCTGCGTCTCCGGCCCGCCCCGGACGAAAAGCCCATTTTCTATCATGATTTTTTGTCATAGAAGTAGGAGCCCACCACATCTATGATGATACCGGGTTTTGTCACAATTATCGTCATAGAAGTGTCATATGTATGACAGATTTTTTTTTCGTTCGGCCCAAAATGTCACGGATGTGTCCTTTTTTTGTAGTGCATGTATTAAGGGAGATCGATCGGCATCCATGCATATGTGTAGGAGAGGAATAAGGTTGGGAGAGAGACAGAGCTAGAGTGTTGGAGGGGGTGGTAGTGGAGTTGCTTCTAACAAATGGTGGGATAGGCTTGCTAGAAAAACGGAGGGCACGCCCGCAATATCAATAAGAGAGGAGATGGTTGCTTGTTGTCTGTGCACGTGCGTGTGAGAGACGGGTCAGGAGGCATGCACGAATGATGAGGGGGGACGATGTGGCTGTGGTAAGTAGATGTAACTACATAGGAAGATCAATCGCCCTTTGTTAGAGATAGGAGAGACATAACTTGTGAGGTACGTTGATCGATGGGGGGGGGGTAGTTAAAGTCGATCTAGGTATATGTTGGGAGATCGATCGGTATACATGCGTGTGTGTGTTAGAAGCAAATGAGGCACGAGGAGAAGGATAGAGAGAGAGGGATGCATGTAGGAGGTGGTACGAGAGGCATACTATATCGAGGGGGAGGAGTGTGCGAGTACGAGAACGAT
>NC_057814.1:518011674-518014982 GCF_018294505.1 Triticum aestivum
GGGGGGGTAGTTAAAGTCGATCTAGGTATATGTTGGGAGATCGATCGGTATACATGCGTGTGTGTGTTAGAAGCAAATGAGGCACGAGGAGAAGGATAGAGAGAGAGGGATGCATGTAGGAGGTGGTACGAGAGGCATACTATATCGAGGGGGAGGAGTGTGCGAGTACGAGAACGATGAAAAGAGTGGTGGGAGTGAGGCATGGACGGTGACAAGAGAAGAGGGGAAGCTTGTGTTTGTGCTAGGCACACCTGGCTAGAGAGGCATATCGATCGATGTGTGCCGTAAAGAAGGAGCTGGGGGGCCTACACACACCGTGGGTGAATGACCTAAAGTGAAAAGACGAATTTGCGCGATAGAGCTAGAGAATGCTGAGGGAGGGTGAGAGGGATGCGGGCGTGTGCATGCACAAGAGAAAGTTAGCGCTATCTACAAAGATAAGAGGGTTGTGTGGGCAAAAGCATATATGATGGCTAACTTGCGCAAATGAGAGCGAGAAGAGAAGCAAAGGAACGGACGTCATCTAGCAATGACCAAGAAGTGATCCTGAACACCTACTTACGTCAAACATAACACAGACCGTGTTCACTTCCCGGACTCCGCCGAGAAGAGACCATCACGGCTACACACGCAGTTGATGTATTTTACTTGGGTCAAGTGACAAGTTATCTACAACCGGACATTAACAAATTCCCATCTGCCTCATAACCGCGGGCACGGCTTTCGAAAGATAATACCCTGCAGGGGTGTCCCAACTTAGCCCATCATAAGCTCTCACGGTCAACGAAGGATAAACCTTCTCCCGGAAAGACCCGATCAGTCTCGGAATCCCGGTTTACAAGACATCTCGACAATGGTAAAACAAGACCAGCAAAGCCGCCCGAATGTGCCGACAAATCCCGATAGGAGCTGCACATATCTCGTTCTCAAGGCACACCGGATGAGCAGTCCGTACAACTAAAACCACTCCTCGAGTTTCCCCAAGGTGGCGCTGCAAAGGGCTCTAGTTTGGACCAGCACTCAGAGGAACACTGGCCCGGGGGTTTAAAATAAAGATGACCCTCGGGCTCGCGAAAACCCGGGGGAAAAGGCTTAGGTAGCAAATGGTAAAACCAAGGTTGGGCCTTGCTGCAGGAGTTTTATTCAAGGCGAACTGTCAAGGGGGTCCCATAAATCACCCGACCGCGTAAGGAACGCAAACTCAAGGAACATAATCCCGGTATAACAGTAACTAGGGCGACAAGAGTGGAACAAAACACCAGGCATAAGGCCGAGCCTTCCACCCTTTACCAAAATATATAGATGCATTAATTAAATAAGAGATATTGTGATATCCCAACATATCCATGTTCCGACATGGAACAAACTTCAACTTCACCTGCAACTAGCAACGCTATAAGAGGGGCTGAGCAAAAGCGGTAACATAGCCAAACAACGGTTTGCTAGGAAATGATGGTTAGGGCTGACATGGCTAAAATGGGAGACATGATATAGCAAGTGATAGGTAGCGAGCATGGCAATAGAGCGAACAACTAGCATAGCAAAGATAGAAGTGATTTCGAGGGGTGGTCATCTTGCCTGCAAGGTTCTCAGAGTTGTCGAAAGCTTGATCCTCGTAAGCGTACTCGACAGGTTCCTCGTTCACGAACTCGTCTCCCGGCTCTACCCAAGACAAGAACACAAACAAACGGGACCACAATCAACAACGAGAAATGCGCAAGCAACATGATGCAAAACATGTATGATATGCAAGATATGATATGCGATGCGTATGCGTGCTCGGGAGGGGAAATGATGAACATGGCAGAAACTTGGCAAACCAAGTATGCCACTGGAAAGATGAGATGATTTCGGTCGAAATCGATATAAAGATCACCGGAATCGGATGCACGGTTTGCAAATGGCAAGCAAAACAAGAATGACAAGAATCTGCGATTAACAGCATGATAGCACTTAAAATGCAACAAGTAACAATGGTACAGCACCCCAACATAGCAACAAAGCATATGGCAGTAATCTACAGGAGATGCTTGACAAAAGATGAACACTAAGCTACGGCTAGTTCACAACATATCAAGCTCAAACAAGCATGGCAAAAGTGCAAAAGATTACAGGTTCACAGACTTGGTGAAAAACTGGACATGGCAGTAAACAGCATCAGGTAGCAATGTTCAGAGCACGAAATTAACATGCTACAGGAACTTAACATAGCAAAACAAGGCATGGTAGTGTTCTACTAAAAGCACATGACAAAAGTCCCTTACTGACCATAAGCCAAAAAGGAGCAGAAGGTATGATGAAAAGCATGTAAACATAGCAAGTTTCGTTATCAGGTTTCAGACTTAGCAGAAAACAGAGCATGGCAAAAATATTAATATGTAGGCCTCTTTGTGAGCTTGATTCACTCACTACAGAGCAATTAATGACAAACCAAGCATACCTACAGCAAGATGGCATGTTTATGAAGCTATCCATGGCAAGAACAATTGCATAGCATGCATGGACCAACTACAATAAGCTTGGCAAAAATGCATGTCATGTTAAGAATCTGCCAGAAATATTTTATAGCAAAAGTAGAGTAATATTGAGTCATGCTATGGCACTCCATAATTGCAAAATATTGCAGGAATGGATCAATTACAACTATAGATACACAACATCCTTACTGAGCATCTTCAAAATATGCATGGATCTCTCTGTATCATCAAGTTTACATGGCAACAAAATTACAGCAGACAAAGACTTGGAGAAATCACCAAGTCCCTGAAATCTGAGATATTACGGGGCCTACTTGGCATGCTTGTGCTAGTCACCACAAAGATCACAAAAATACATGGACTACACCACTGGAAAGATGGCATGGCATACTTCAAAACACATGTAGAGCTCATGCTCAAAATATGCACAGAATAAATGATACAAAAATGACAAATCTCCAAGTTCTGACAAGGACCAAAGAATAGCAGCAACTAGCCCTCTTACAACGAAGATTTGGGCATCAAGATGAGCTCTAATGAACATGGTGCAATTGAACAAAATGAAGAGCATCGTGATGCGACCAATTTGACATATTACACGCGCGAATTGGAGCTACGTGCAAGAAGTTATTGCATCGGGAATAGAAGCACTTGCTGATGGAATTGCAGGACTTGGAGGAATTTAGGGGCGAGAAAAAGTCAACGGGCACGTACGTACTGGATCGATCGGATCTGGATCGAGAGCTCAAGCTCGGGCACCGGTGGCCGGAGCTCGCCGGAGGGAGGAAGGAGGGCGGCGCGAGGGCGGCGGTGGAGGCCGGCGGCGGGCGG
>NC_057814.1:518015450-518037774 GCF_018294505.1 Triticum aestivum
CCGGTTTGCCGGGCGCGCGGCGGATGTTGTCCGGCCGGAGCGGACGCGTCCAGCGCGGCGCGAAGGGAGAAGCTAGGGTTTCGTCTGGAGTTTCGTTTTTCGGGATGCCCACATATAAATAGGTAGAGGGAGCTAGGAGACTCCAAATGAGGTGCGGTTTTCGCCCACACGATCGTGATCGAACGACCTAGAGCATGGAAGAGAGTTTGGTGGGTTTTGGGCTGGTTTTAGAGGGGGTTTTCGCTGGACACTCAAATGGACTTTGCGGATGCCCGGTTAACCGTTGGAGTACCAAACGACCTCCGAATGGAACGAAACTTGACCGGTAGTCTCCGGGTGGTATATTAAGACCACTTGACAAGCCTCGGTCCATTCCGAGAAAGTTTGACACACGCACACGAAAGAAAACAAGAGGGGTGCACCGGAGGAGATAGGAGCGCCGGATTGCAAAACGGACAACGGGGAAAATGCTCGGATGCATGAGACGAACACGTATGCGAATGCAATGCACATGATGACATGATATGAAAATGCATGACATGACAAAATACAAAACGAAAGACAAAAACCCGACAGCGGAGGGAAAAACATATCACATCGCCGAAAATGGCAAGAGTCGGAGTTACAAATATGGCAAGTTACATCCGGGGTGTTACAACACTCCACCACTACGAGAGGATCTCGTCCCGAGATCTAGGACTGAAGGAACTCCGGATATTCAGAACGGAGATGGTCGTCGCGTTCCCAGGTGGCTTCCCGGTCGGAATGGTGCGACCACTTCACTTTCCGGAATTTGATTGACTTGTTGCGAGTCTTGCGCTCAGTTTCTTCAAGAATAGCAACGGGGTGCTCATGATAAGTCAAATCTTCTTGGAGGTCAATCTCTTCGAAGTCGATAGTGCGCTCAGGCGTCTTGAAGCACTTGCGGAGCTGTGACACGTGGAACACATCGTGCACGTTCGCGAAGTTGGAAGGAAGCTCAAGTTGATAGGCGAGGTCGCCTCTTTTGCCAATGATCTTGAAAGGACCCACGTATCTAGGGGCAAGCTTCCCTTTGATACCGAAGCGACGAGTGCCTTTCATTGGAGAGACGCGGAGGTAGACATGGTCTCTGATCTCGAAAGCCAAATCACGATGCTTACTATCATAGTAGCTCTTCTGGCGCGATTGCGCGGCTTTGAGATTATCACGGATGACTTTACACATTTCTTCAGCTTCAGTGATTAAGTCATTGCCAAGAAGTTGGCGTTCACCTGTCTCTGACCAATTTAGAGGAGTACGACACTTTCTGCCATAGAGAATCTCGAATGGGGCCTTGCCCGAACTCGCTTGGAAGCTGTTGTTGTAGGAGAATTCAGCATAAGGAAGACAATCTTCCCATTTCATGCCAAAGGAAATGACACAAGCCCTGAGCATATCTTCAAGAATTTGATTGACTCGCTCGACTTGCCCACTAGTTTGAGGGTGAAAAGCTGTGCTGAAGCGAATATTTGTGCCCATGGCCTTCTGGAAGGAGTCCCAGAACTTAGAGGTGAAGATGCTTCCACGACTGAAGAAATCAATTGTGGAATGCCGTGCAAGGAAACAATTCTGGAGGTGTAGAGCTCTGCCAGCTGAGCTGCTGTGATGGATTCTTTGATAGGAAGGAAATGAGCCACTTTAGAAAGCTTGTCAATGACTACGAAGATAGCGTCATTTCCGCGCTTGGACTTTGGAAAACCAGTCAGGAAGTCCATTTCAAGATGATCAAACTCCCATTCCAGAATAGCAAGAGGTTGGAGGAGACCAGCTGGTCGTTGGTGTTCTGCTTTCCCTCTTCGGCAGACATCACATTCATTCACGAATTGAGCAATTTCTCGCTTCATTCGAGTCCACCAATACGACTGCTTGAGGTCATGATACATCTTCGTACTTCCAGGATGAATGGAAAGGAGAGAATTGTGCGCCTCGTTCATTAAGACTTTCCTTAGATCACCTTTCAGAACCACAATCCGGTCCTCGAAGAACAAAGTGTCTCTGTCATCAATGCGATAGCACTTGTATTTGGAAAGACCCTTGTCGATACCACGTTTCACCTTCTTCACCATGGCATCAAGGAGTTGTGCCTCACGAATTTGATCTTCCAAAGTAGGAGATACTATGAGGTTGGCAAGAAAGCCTTGAGGAACAACTTGGAGATTCAGCTTGCGGAAAGCTTCACAAAGATCCGGTTGGAAAGGCTTGAGAATTAAGCTGTTGCAATAAGCTTTCCTGCTTAAAGCATCTGCAATGACATTTGCTGTGCCTGTAGTATATTAGATACTCGGATTGTACTCTTCAATCATTTTGACCCATCGAGTCTGCCTGAGGTTGAGGTTGGGCTGAGTGAAGATATACTTGAGACTCTTGTGATCAGTGAAAATGTCCACTTGTCTCCCCAACAAGAGATGTCTCCATGTAATCAACGCATGGACAACTGCCGCCAACTCAAGATCGTGAGTGGGGTAGTTCTTCTCGTTGGGCTTCAACTGCCGAGAGGTATAGGCTACAACTTTCTTCCCTTGCATTAACACAGCACCGAGGCCTTGGAGAGAAGCATCACAGAAAACTTCATACGGCTTGGATTCATCAGGAGGAGTCAAGACAGGAGCTGTGACTAGTTTCTCTTTGATAGTGTTGAAAGCAACGTCACACTCAGGAGACCAGACATATTTCACATGCTTCTGTAGGAGGTTGGAAAGAGGTTTTGCAATCTTGGAGAAATTCTCAACGAATCTTCGGCAATAGCTTGCAAGACCCAGAAAACTGCGGAGCTGCTTGACATTTTGAGGAGGTTTCCAATCCACAACTGCGGACACCTTCTCGGGGTTAATAGCGATGCCCTTGGCAGAGATGATGTGACCGAGGAAAAGAACTTCATCGAGTCAAAACTCACATTTAGAGAACTTCGCATAGAATTGATACTCTCTGAGCTTGTCGAGCACCAATCGCAAATGCTTGGCATGATCCTGCTTGTTCTTGGAGAAGACCAAGATATCATCGAGATACACCAGAACAAATTCATTGGTATAGGGGTTGAAGATGAAATTCATCATCCGAGAGAACACCGGAGGAGCATTGACAAGGCCGAAAGACATGACAGTATATTCATAAGAACCAAAGCTTGTTCTGAATGCTGTCTTGGGAATATCCTCTTCACGAATGCGAATCTGATGATAACCCATACGAAGGTCAAGCTTCGAGAATACTTTAGCGCCCTTGAGTTGCTCAAATAGCTCATTGATGTTGGGAAGTGGATACTTGTTCTTGATTGTCTTCTTGTTCAATGGACGGTAGTCGACACAAAGTCGGTCCGTGCCATCCTTCTTCTTGACAAAAAGAACACCACAACCCCATGGAGAAGAACTCGGTCTGATCAAACCCAGACGTTCTTGTTCATCGAGCTGCTTCTTCAATTCCTTCAGCTCGTTAGGTCCAAGCTTGTATGGACGCTTGCAAACGGGTTCAGTGCCAGGCTCTAGTTCGATAACGAACTCAACTGGCCGATGAGGAGGCATACCCGGAAGCTCTTCTGGAAAGACATCTTGATACTCGCAAACGACTGGAATTTGAGAGATGGCATTCAATTCACCCTTCTCATTGAGAAAAAATAACCGAATGGTTTCATCACGAGCGGCATAAATAATCACATCCTCAGACGAGTGTGTCAATTGAATTTCCCTGGCAGCACAATCAAGTAGAGCTTTGTGCTTAGAAAGCCAGTCCATCCCGAGAATTAGATCAATATCCGAGTCACCAAGAACAATTGGAGAAGACAGAAATTCATAGTCGCCCAACTTGATTGTGGAATCCCGAACGAATGCTCGAGAAGTCAGTTGTCGAGCCGGAGAAACAATAGACAGAGGACTCGGCAATACTTTAGTAACCAGATCATGCATAGCCACAAAAGGTCTAGAAATGAAAGAATGCGATGCACCAGTATCAAAAAGAACTTTTGCAGGAATATCGTTAACAGGAAGATTACCCATTATCACATCAGTAGATTCCTCCGCTTGAGCTGCATTCATCATGTTCACCTTAGCAGACTTTGGATTATGCTTGACCACTGCATTGCTGGAAGATCTGACAGGAGGAGGAGGAGGAAGACGCCTTTGGTTGAAGCACTTGTTAGCATAGTGACCTTTCTGCTGACATTTGTTGCAAGTCACCTCTGAGAGTGGACGGTGATAAGGAGCATTGGACTTTGGAGCTTGATTCTGAGACTTGTTCTGATAGCCAGAGTTGGAAGAGTTTGAAGAACCATGGCCACCTTTGTTCTTCTGCTGGTAAGGCTGACGAAACGGAGGGGGAGGAGGCAACCAGAACTTCTGTTGCTTAGCTGTCACAAGTGAGGAAGAAGACTGAACTGCGTCTCTGACTCTCTTCTTAGAAGCCTCACACTTGAGCTGAGCAGCCTCTTGCTTCAGTGCCATATTGTAGAATTGATCAAAGTGAGTTGGCTCAACAAGAACGAGAGCTAACTGCAGATCCTCTTTAAGGCCACCTCTGAAGTGATAGATCATGCTCTTCTCATCAGGAACGTCTTGTTTAGCGAAGCGAGCAAGTTTCTGAAACTGAATGTTGTATTGATACACACATATGTTGCCTTGATTGAGATTGCGGAACTCCTCACGCTTGCTCTCAACAACACTTTGTGGAATGTGGTGCGCTTTGAAGTCCCGACAGAAGTCAGTCCAAGTGATCACACGACCTCCTCTGGAATCTTTGTATTGTTGATACCAATCAGCAGCTTGGTCCTTGAGCTGGAAAGAAGCGAACTTGACATAGTCCTCAGGCCTGACATTGCTACATTAAAAATGCTTGTTGATGTCCACGAGCCAATCATCGGCATCCGTGGCCTCGGCACAGTAGCTGAAAGACTTGGGCTGATTTGCGAGAAACTGGTTGAGAGTGGCAAAGTGAAACTGATTGTTGCCTTGACCTTGATTGCCTTGCCCTTGAGTACGCTCTTGCAAGAGTTGCAGAATCATCTGAGCATTGGCGTTGGTGGCTGCCATGATTGCCTGCCATGCCTCCGGAGGTGGAGGTGGTGGCGGAGGGTTCGTTTGACTCCCTTCATTGCGATCCGGATTCTGACGCGTTGGCGGAGCCATCCTGAAGATGGTGACATCCGTTAGCATCTTGATAGACAAATAGATAAGTAGAATCAACGGACAGAAATTGCAACATATAGTCTTCACAATAAACATTCGAACGAAGATGAACGAATGAATTCCGTAGTCAATCATCACACTTCCATAAGTTGAGAAGCCACTTGAAAAAGATATGGAATGAACATATGAATTCGAAGCAACTCGAATACCACAATACAAAATAAAACAAAGTATTGGCTTGCAGAATAAGCCGGAACAAACATATGATAGATATTTCGTCCGAAGTTTTCGTGGTGGGGCCCACACGGGCTCAATCGTACAGCACCATCATGTACAAGGCTCTGCACATGACATATGAAGCGTCCCCGAGTCGGCAAAGCCATGGACTCTTTAAGACACAACGAGACCACTGTAAAATCAACCGTATACAGGCGGACCACTAGACGTCGAACCCCAATCTCATATCATGCGTCTGTCGGAAAGATATCCTAAGTGTCGTGGAATTGTCACGGCAGATGTCCTCGAGCTAGGACTTAGTCATGGAGCCATCGCAACTAGGAAGCTTGAAGGGGTTATACGGGACAAGGAACACGAGGATTTATACTGGTTCGGCCCCTTACAATGCCTACGTCCAGTTTGAGGTGTTATTGATTAGGGTTACGATCGCCAGGGAGCTAAACAGTTATCCCGGCTCTCGATGAGATTATTGTCGCCCTTAAACCGCTGCCGGGTCCTCCCTTTATATAGGGAGGCTGACGCCCAGCAGCCCTTAGAGTCCCGGCCGGCTCATAAGAGCGTCCGGCTCGGACTCTGAACAATACTTGCCTTACACTACAAGCCTACTATAACAATGATTGTAACTACGGGCTTTAAGCCATATCCGGGTCTCAGCCCATCTCTGGCCCATCATCTTGAAATTTAGCTCCGGGCTTCTGGCAATGATCCTTAGAGTAACCCGGCCCTCCTGGCGGGTGACTCCAAGGTCTATATCCTCAACATTAGGCCCCAGATTGACTTGAGCTGGCTCGTGTCAATCTTCAATTCTGCAGACAGAAAAAATCTCCGGCTTACCATTCATGTGAAGGCCATAACCCGGAGTGACGTCATCCTCTGGACTCCGGATAATCCGCCGTGACGTCATCCTCCATTAAGTCCGTTCTTTACTCCGCCAGATCCGCAACGGATCTTTGCTTTTACTGTCATTCCGAAAATTGAGGCGCCGTGAGGGGGAGATAACCACGCCGTGGTCTCCTTGAATCTCGCGCCCACTTATGACTCTGCCTTATAAATAGGCCAGCCCAACACTTCTCTTCTCACGCTCTCCTTCTTCCTCCTCGCGCTGTCGCTCCTCTGCCTGAGCTCCGCCACTGCCACCGCCGTCGCGCCCCTGGTCTTCATCAAGCCGGCCGCTGCATCACCCTGATTCGGACCAGATTCACGGTAGCGACCTCCGCTCTTTCCAACTCCGGTGAGTCTCCGTTGCCCTGTCCGATAGATCTACGGTAGGGTTCATCTTGCGTTCTTCGCGTTCATCACCATTGCCGCAAACTTCAGTAGCTCTTGTAGTCACCACACTCGGTTGATCTTTTACCTTGCATAAAGTCAGCGCGGTAGATGTTTGGGATCAATTTCACCTGCAAAAACCCTCTTTTTACTGCATAAGAACCATGTTCAATCCTCAAGAACTTCTTCTGCCTCTGTTTGTTAGGTCTAGAAAATTTTCATTTCACCCAACTAGTTTGATCCGAAAAAGTTACTGCAATATGTGAAATCTGTTTTACCACACTTAGTAAAAACTGCAACCCTTGAATTTTGGCGGCTTATATTTCCGACTTAAAGAAAACACGCGCCGTAGAACTTTCCGGTTTAAAGAGAACCATGCTCTGTAGAATCCTCCGACTTAACTGCAGTAAGCCGTAGATGACCAATTTATCCTGAATGCCCCGACGGCTTAGATAACCCACCGTATCCGAATATATATCATTAGTCCCCTTCATAAGCCGCCATTGTAGTTTGAATGATAATCTCTGGCTTATAATTAACCCGGACACTTTTCTCTTTATCATAGAACACCAACCTTCACCATGCCTCCCAAGGCTCCCATCACTTGCAACTGGATGAAATCCAACGTTACTAATGAGGCCCTGGCCAACTTTGTTAAGTCCGGGTATCTGCCCAAGAAGGAAGTGATGTCCTACCGTGCCCCTGATCCGTCAGAAGAAAGACCACAGCCGAGGGACGGGGAGGTAGTGATCTTTGCGGACAACATGAGCCGGGGCTTCGCACCGCCCGGCTCAAAATTCTTCCGGGATGTGCTCAACTTCTTTGACCTTCGGCCTCAGGATATAGGACCCAACTCCGTATCCAACATCTGCAACTTCCAAGTCTTTTGCGAAGTATACCTTGGAGAGGAGCCCAGTTTACTGCTTTTCAGAGAACTGTTCTACTTAAACCGCCAAAACGAGTGCGCGAACGGGCCAAGTCTGGAATTAGGCGGCATCTCCATCCAACGGCGCAGGGACTGTCTATTCCCTTACGCAGAGCCGCCAAGTCACCCCAAGGACTGGAATATGACTTGGTTCTACTGCCAAGACACGTCCCCGGCTGACGAGAGCCCGCTGCCCGGCTTTCGCCCAACACGCCTAGAGCCGACTCATCCGCTATCCGACAAGATGCCTGCCGCGGAACGCCAGCCTCTGCTTCCAACGATCAATAGGATCAAGGCTCTGCTAGGCAACGGTCTGAACGGAATAGACCTGGTCCGGGTCTGGACCTCATGGCGGGTGATCCCATTGAGCCGTCGCCCCGGCTTAATGTGTGAGTACACCGGGCGAAAGGATGACCCGCAGAGGCACAGTCGCAATGATCTTCCAGAAGACGTTGCTGAAGAAGAAACCAAGGCTCTGTTAAACGAGAGCCTGGCAGACTGTGGAAGAACCGGGCTAGCCCCGTTCTGCAAGACCAATCCAGCCCCAGCGGTAAGCCGCTGACTTTAACCTTTCAACTTCTTTTACATGTCACCTTGCTCTGAACTATTTTAAGAATTCATTACTGTATTTCTCAGGCTGATGAGAAATTCTGGCGGGTCAAGTATGACCATGAGGCGGCCAAGAAGGCCAGGAAGGCGAAGAAAGCCGCCAAGAAAGCCGCCCCTCGCAAAAAGGGAAGCAGACCCACTGCTTCGGAGCTGCTGCAATTAAGCGACAGCTCCGAGTCAGAGGTAACCCTTAAACCTTTAAACTCTTGCCATATTTGTTGTTTGCTGCTGTCCGCCTTATCAACATTTTGCTTATTGACAGGATGACACCGGCGCCAGTAACCCGGTGATTGAAGAGGTAACATCACTTTCCTCCGACTCGGAGCCTTTGCCACAGCTGAAAGTCCGAAGAGTAACCCGGAAAGTAAGCTTTTCTCATCCATTAGCTCATCAAGACCCTCAATTTCTTTTGAAGCAGCAGGTTCACGAAAGCCGGCGTCACACCCGGGCCCGCAAGGACACCAACCTCTCCGCCGGGTTACCCGACGCAACAAGGAAGCGTCGCACTGAGGTTTTTTCTCACCTGTACCCTTTTCATCCATTGGAGGGTGTCATCCGTCAGCCACTCAACTCTTCTGACTCCAATTATCAGGAGACCTCCCCCTCTTCGGGTGACTCCATGCAGTCAAGTCTGCCGGCCTTCAAGACTGCACCCGGGTAATAACAATCTCCTTACATTATCTGTCTGTATTTACTCTTTGTATGCCTAACATTTCTGCCTTCTCAGCGCCCAGGCAAAGCTCACCAAAAGAGCAAAGAAGACCAGGTCAGCCGGAGTGCCGGACTTGCCTGAGCCGGAGGCGACGGCTCAAGAGCCGCCAGCTGCCTCCGCCCCCGAAGTCACCATTCCCATGGACACGGCGCCTGAAGCCCCTGCCCCGACCACCAAGACAACGACCGAAGCGTCGGTTAACCCGGAGGCCTCCGGCTCAGCCCCACCAGCTAACGACCCGGACGTGGTAATTACCCGGACGGAGTATGTTGAGCCGGGGAGGCCGACCGTGCTGGACAAATGCTCCGCGAAGGGGGAATTGCTGCAACCCCACCGGGTGAATCTGGATCTCTCCAGCTACACCGACTTAAGCATTGGAGAGCTCGTCTCAGGCTACATCAGCCAAGTTCACAAGAGCCGGGACGCCGAGATCGCCATGGTCAACCAGATCCAACAAAAATCTGAGGTATCCTTCTGCTGTCTTCTTACTTTCTGCATAGTGACCCTTGTCATGCTAGCCCCCAAGTCGACAACTTATACTTGAATATGTTGTAGACTTAGGTCCGGTTTATTAAACTAAGCCGGCAATACGTAGATAGATACGTTCAATATGCATTAGCCCCCAAGTGCCAAGTGTCTTTGCTTGGAAAGCGCTTGGGACTTATAGAATGACTGCTAATAACCCGGAAATATATGCAGGCTGTTGGCAAGAAATTTGAGTCGGACCTTGCGGATCTCAAGAGCCGGCTAAAGACACAAGAGATGGAGACCCGGAAGGCAAACGCCAAGTTTGTCTCCAGCATCGCCGCTCAAGAGAAGCTGAAGACCGAATTCGATGCTGAGCGGAAGGCCTGGGCTGAGGAGAAAGCCGCACTGGTGACCCGGGCAGAACAGGCGGAGAAGGCCCTCACTGAGAAGACCGCTGAGCTCTCCGGCCTACAGCGCCAGGTTTCCCAAATGGTGGCTGCTATCTTCGGTAAGTCGCCTCACCGGCTTTCATCAAGTCTGTATATGTTCTGATTCATCCTTGTCACCGGCTTATCTGACCTTTATTAAACAGGTCCCAGGAGTGCCAACCTCAACCAGAGCGTGGTCACCAAGTTAAAGGCCGGGTACACCCTGGTGGAACAACTCTACACCGGGTCACAGCGCGCCTTAGCTGTGGTGGCCCTATCCAACGAGGTGCCAACCCATCTGGCCGAAGTCCTGCGCCGGCTCGCCGTTCTGCCACAGCGGATCCAGGAGCTACGCCGAGCCTCCGCAAGAGCCGGAGCAATTGCCGCGCTGAGCCGGGCCAAAGCCTTCCTGCCGGAGCTAGACCCGGCAGACATCGCCCTGGGTTACCCAAGCCTGAAGGAAGACGGCTCAGCCTTCGACCAGAAGGACTTCGCGGCATGTGTGAAGGCTGTACGCCCGG
The DNA here is from genome assembly GCF_018294505.1 of Triticum aestivum. Classification (NCBI taxonomy): domain Eukaryota; kingdom Viridiplantae; phylum Streptophyta; class Magnoliopsida; order Poales; family Poaceae; genus Triticum; species Triticum aestivum. The sequence goes on from NC_057814.1 coordinate 518,025,749, forward strand.
TGGCCACCATCATCGGGAACGACACCGACTTAACCAAGTATCAGCCGGGGTACAACGCGGAGAATCAGAGGATTCCAACCCCTCGCTATGAAGCTCTCAATCTGATTCCTCCGGCTCGCCAGCACACCTTCGCCCTGGAGATTGACCCGGCCGGGTTAATTGACGAAGAAGCCCAGTTCGAAGCTCTCAGTGGCATCAACTGGAAGTCGTCAACCTTCGAGGTCTTGGGATCAGCCGGAGCAGAAGACAGGAACGAGCCGAGGACTTCAACTCAGCAGGCATCATAAAGCGGCTGGCGGTTTATCGAACAACGCTCCATCCTTAAAACTTGATGAATTTTGTAATAGAATAAGTGCAACAATTTATCTCTGCCATGCCATCGTGCATGTAATGAATGCTGAAATCCCTTGAAGTTATCCTTTTGGTGTTCCTCCGGGTCATAATTATCCCCTTGTCCTTCTCAACCTTAAAAGGTGCCCTTAAGTATCTGCATAGAAAGGCAAATCACAAGTCTCAAGGCGGCTTACCGCCCTGAGAACCAGGTGTTTTGAGATGAATAACCCGGAATATGAATCAAAAAAGGACTGGTCCTTAGTTACATTCTGAACATAGGCGTGATAACACACTTAACGGCCTGTGAACATACTTCCGGATTAAATAACCCGGGTAGCACGGTTGGTATCTTAACTCTAATTGCCTTGATGACATCCATGATGTTCAATTAACAAGATAAACCCAAAATTAAGCCAGCAAGTGAAACCCGACCATGCACACTTTGTCATAATCAGAATAAACTTATGATAAATCAGAACTTAGGGGCTTCCAGTTCGAATACGACCAGAGACCCGGCCCGAAAGGGGTTAAGCCAAGATTCAGATACAATCATATAGCCCCCAATGGGTGTGGCGATGCCAATCAAGAGGGTACTGACAGCTATGTTCTCTTGGGTTCGAATACGACCCATGTTTGAACAGGAAGCCCCCAAGTGATTCTAAAGATTGGTTAACGACGCTGATTCGAATACGATCCGCGTCGGTTCTCAGAGGGGTTAAACAGTGATTCAAATATGATCAAGGTTAACTTCCCAATGAGCTCGGCACTTTGTCAATCACGTGGGTATCGACAGCTATGTTCTCTTTGGTTCGAATACGACCCATGTTTGAACAGGAAGCCCCCAAGTGACCTTACTGCTTACAGCTAGACTGAAATACAATCATAAGCCGGATCCTCCTTTAAATCAGCATGTAAGAAATAACACACGCATAATTGGGGGAGAAAAAAGGACAGATGCCCTGCTTTATTGCTTATCATAGTATATACATGTCTGAGATAAATATGTACACCACGAGAGCTGGCAGCTCAAGTGTAGTAAGGCCGGAGCTGAGATATATTCCATGGCCGACGGGTCTCCTCCTTAGATTTACGCGAATCTTTATGTTCCCAAATATCAATGAGGTAATATGACCCGTTGTGCAAGTTCTTACTGACCACAAAGGGCCCTTCCCAAGGTGGGGATAACTTGTGTGCATCTGTTTGATCCTGGATAAGCCGGAGCACAAGGTCGCCTTCCTGGAAGACCCGGGATTTGACCCGGCGGCTATGATAATGGCGCAGGTCTTGTTGGTAAATCGCTGAACGGGCTGCCGCCACATCACGCTGTTCGTCCAACAAGTCCAGAGCATCTTGGCGCGCCTGTTCATTATCCGTCTCAACATAAGCCGCCACACGAGGCGAATCGTGACGGATGTCGCTGGGGAGGACTGCTTCTGCTCCATAAACCATGAAGAAAGGCGTGAAGCCAGTAGACCTGTTAGGAGTAGTGTTGATGCTCCATAAGACGGAGGGCAGCTCCTCCACCCAACAACCCGGCGTCCGTTGCAAAGGGACCAAAAGCCGGGGTTTGATGCCCTTCAGAATCTCCTGGTTAGCTCTCTCATCTTGACCATTGGATTGGGGATGAGCCACTGAGGAAACATCAAGGCGGATATGCTCCCGTTGACAAAATTCTTCCATAGCGCCCTTGGATAAATTGGTGCCATTGTCAGTTATGATGCTGTGCGGAAAACCGAAGCGGAAAATCACCTTTTTCATAAATTGAACCGTCGTGGCTACATCGCACTTGCTAACTGGCTCAGCCTCCACCCACTTCGTGAATTTGTCAACGGCCACCAAGAGGTGGGTCTTCTTATCCTTGGACCTTTTAAAAGGCCCAACCATATCAAGCCCCCAGACCGCAAAGGGCCAAGTGATTGGGATCATCCTCAACTCCTGAGCCGGCACATGAGCCCGTCGTGGGAACCTTTGGCAACCATCACATTTACTGACCAAGTCCTCTGCATCAGCGTGAGCCGTCAGCCAATAAAAACCATGACGGAAAGCCTTGGCCACAAGAGATTTTGAACCGGCATGATGGCCACAATCCCCTTCATGGATCTCACGCAAGATCTCTTGACCTTCCTCAGGGGAGATACAACGCTGAAACGCCCCTGAAACACTGCGATGATGCAACTCGCCATCAATGACAATCATTGACTTAGCCCGCCGGGTTACTTGCCTGGCCAGAGTTTCATCCTCAGGCAATTCTCCCCGGGTTATATAAGCCAGATATGGCATTGTCCAGTCTGGTATGACATGAAGAGCCGCCACCAGCCGTGCCTCTGGGTCAGGGATAGCCAAGTCCTCTTCTGTAGGCAACTTAACCGAGGGGTTATACAAGACATCCAGGAAAGTGTTAGGCGGCACCGGCTTTCGCTGAGAGCCTAGCCGGCTTAAAGCATCAGCCGCCTCGTTCTTCCTGCGATCAATGTGCTCCACTTGGTATCCCTGAAAGTGCCCAGCAATGGCATCAACCTCGCGACGATAAGCCGCCATGAGAGGATCCTTAGAATCCCAGGTGCCTGATACTTGTTGAGCCACCAAATCTGAGTCCCCAAAGCACCTTACCCGGCTTAAGCTCATCTCCTTAGCCACCCGAAGACTGTGGAGTAAAGCTTCGTATTCAACCGCATTGTTAGTGCAAGGAAACATCAACCGTAGCACATAATGGAACTTGTCACCTTTAGGGGAAGCCAATACAACACCAGCCCCCGAGCCCTCCAACTGTCTGGACCCATCGAAGTGGATAGTCCAATAAGTGCTATCCGGCTTTTGCTCAGGCACTTGAGACTCCGTCCAATCATTGATGAAATCCACCAAAGACTGAGACTTAACAGCAGTGCGTGGCACATACTTGAGGCCATGAGGTCCAAGTTCTATAGCCCACTTAGCAATTCTCCCTGTAGCCTCTCTGTTCTGGATAATATCCCCAAGGGGGGCAGAACTGACCACAGTAATGGGATGACCCTGAAAATAATGTTTGAGCTTCCGGCTCGCCATGAACACACCGTATACAAGCTTCTGCCAATGCGGGTACCGCTGCTTGGACTCAATGAGCACCTCGCTGACATAATAAACCGGCCGCTGAACCGGATGCTCCTTACCCGCCTCCTTGCGCTCCACTACAATAGCCACGCTGACGGCTCATGCATTTGCCGCTACATATAGTAGCAAGGGCTCCTTATCAACCGGAGCAGCAAGGACGGGGGGCTCTGCCAGTTGCTTTTTCAAATCCTCAAAAGCGGTATTAGCTGCATCATTCCAGATAAAGTTATCAGTTTTCTTCATCAACTGATATAGGGGCATAGCTTTCTCACCCAAACGGCTTATAAACCGGCTTAAAGCAGCGATGCGACCCGCCAAACGCTGAACGTCATTTATGCATGCCGGCTTAGCTAGGGAGGTGATAGCCTTGATCTTCTCCGGGTTAGCCTCAATGCCTCTGTCAGAAACCAAGAAGCCCAATAGTTTGCCTGCAGGAACACCAAAAACACACTTGGCCGGGTTAAGCATCATCTTGTAGACCCGGAGATTATCAAAGGTTTCCCTTAAGTCATCTATCAGGGTTTCCTCCTTGATGGATTTAACCACAATATCATCCACGTAAGCGTGAACATTGCGCCCGATCTGTTTATGAAGACAATTCTGTACACAACGCTGGTAAGTCGCCTGTGCACACTTGAGTCCAAAAGGCATAGACACATAGCAGAATGCTCCAAAGGGAGTGATGAACGCCGTCTTCTCCTGGTCCTTAACTGCCATCTTAATCTGATGATACCCGGAATAGGCATCCAGGAAACTTAAGCGTGCACAACCTGCCGTAGCATCAATGATTTGATCAATACGGGGGAGAGCAAAAGGATCAGCCGGACACGCCTTGTTCAAGTCCGTGTAGTCCACACACATCCGCCAGGTGCCGTTCTTCTTGAGTACGAGCACTGGGTTAGCCAACCACTCCGGGTGAAAAACCTCAACAATGAACCCGGCCGCCAAGAGCCGGGCCACTTCTTCACCAATAGCTTTCCGCCTCCCTTCGTTAAACCGTCGAAGGAACTGTCTGACCGGCTTAAATTTTGGATCAACATTGAGAGTGTGCTCAGCGAGTTCTCTAGGTACACCTGGCATGTCAGAAGGTTTCCACGCGAAGATGTCCCTATTCTCACGGATGAACTCGATGAGCGCGCTTTCCTATTTTGGGTCCAGATTTGCACTGATGCTAAACTGCTGAGACGAGTCACCTGGAACAAAATCAACAAGTTTAGTCTCATCAGCTGATTTAAATTTCATTGCTGGTTCATTCTCCGTGGTTGGCTTTTTCAGAGAGGTCATATCTGTTGGGTCAACATTGTCTTTATAAAATTTCAACTCCTCTGTGGCGCAAACAGACTCTGCATAAGCTGCATCACCTTCCTCACACTCCAGAGCCACTTTCCGGCTGCCGTGAACCGTAATGGTCCCATTGTGACCCGGCATCTTGAGCTGTAAGTACACATAACACGGCCGTGCCATGAACTTGGCGTAAGCCGGCCGTCCAAATATAGCGTGGTATGGACTTCTTATCTTGACCACCTCAAAGGTCAACTTCTCCACCCTGTAGTTGTTCTCATCGCCAAAAGCCACTTCCAGTTCGATCTTGTCGACTGGATAAGCCGACTTACCGGGTACCACACCATGGAAGATAGTGTTTGACTGGCTGAGGTTCTTATCGACTAGCCCCATACGACGAAAAGTCTCATAATAGAGGATATTGATGCTGCTGCCCCCATCCATGAGTACCTTTGTGAACTTGTAGCCTCCCACCTGAGGAGCCACCACTAAGGCCAAGTGGCCCGGGTTATCCACCCGGGGAGGGTGATCCTCCCTACTCCACACTATAGGCTGCTCAGACCACCGCAAGTAGCGTGGAACCGCCGGCTCAACAGCATTAACAGCCCTCTTGTGAAGCTTCCCGTCTCGTTTGCACAGACTAGTGGTGAACACGTGATACTGTCCACCGCTAAGCTGCTTCGGGTTAGTCTGATAACCCCCCTGCTGCTGTTGATGACCCTGACCAGACTGTTGATTAAAGCCTCCTTGACTGTTCTGAGGACTGGAATTTGGGCTGCCGCCCGGACCATGAAAACCGCCGGCGCCTGAGCCGCTGGCACCTGAGCCGCCACCCGGACCATTGTAGTTTTTAAAGGCCTTCATGATAGCACAATCCTTCCACAGATGAGTTGCTGGCTTCTCTCTAGAGCCGTGTCTCGGACAAGGTTCATTCAACAGCTGCTCCAGAGAAGGTCCTGACCCGCCGCCTCGGGGAGGGGGCCTCCCCTTGCGTCGCTGGTTATTACCTTGAGAGTTGGTGTTGGCTACAAACTCTAAGCTGCCATCGGCCTTACGCTTGCCTCCTCCTTGGTTCCCCGGGTTAAACTGAGGACCCTTGCCGTTGCCATTCTTCTTTCCCTTCCCTGCCCTTTCATCGTCTGAAGGGGGATCCTTGGTACCATCGGAATCGGCGTACTTGACAAGAGCCACCATTAGGGTACCCATATCGGTGCAATCGCGCTTGAGCCGCCCAAGCTTCATCTTAAGGGGCACAAAGCGACAGTTCTGTTCCAACATTAAGACTGCGGAGCCGGCATCCATCTTATCTGATGAATGTATGATCTCCTTGACCCGGCTAATCCAATGGGTCGTGGACTCACCCTCCTGCTGCTTACAGTTAGTCAAATCCACAATTGACATAGACTGCCTGCAGGTATCTTTGAAGTTTTGAATGAACCGGGCTTTCAGCTCAGCCCAAGACCCAATGGAGTTCGGCGGTAACCCTTTCAACCACATGCGGGCAGTTCCATCTAACATCATGGTGAAATATTTGGCCATGGCTGCCTCACTGACCTCCAGCAATTCCATAGCCATCTCATAACTCTCAATCCAGGCTGCAGGCTGTAAGTCCGCTGTATAGTTAGGCACCTTCCTAGGGCCCTTGAAGTCCTTAGGTAGACGTTCATTATGGATGGCCGGTACCAAACAAGGGACTCCCCCGGTCCTGGTGGAAATTCCCACATCAACGGACGTCGTCGGATAAGCCCGGGGGGGGGGGGGTCTGATAAGCCGTCAATTGAGGCGCCTGCTCCGCCTCTTGCCGCGCTTGGTCTGTTGCGTAGAAGGCTCCATTATGAGCCGGGCCATGGCCAGGGGGCGGGTCGTGGCGTCGCACATTACTTGAACCGGTTGCTGAGACCATGTGCCGGCTGTAACTCGGGCTCTGGCCTGGACGAGGGGTCGAGTGGATCCTGTCACGGCTATAGGAGTACGCCTCTTGCTGTGCTAGTGCCGTCTGCAGGAGTTCCCTGACCCGGCGGGTTTCGATGGCCGCCGAAGAATCACCGTCAACAGGGAGAGCCGCCAGCCGTGCTGCCGCAGCTACCATGTTCTCTAGCGGGTTATCATAATGACCCGGGGGTATTGGCACATACTGAGGCGGGGCAGGGGGCACCTGGGGAGGCCCCATCACTCGTAGCTGAATAAGGGGTCCAGACCCGGGCGCAATGACCCCTGGCGGGTTACTAGACCCTGCACCCGGCGTGTTAAAGAGATTGCGTGGATCGTAAACCGGCGGGAGTCGAGACTGGGCCTTCTGATGCCTCCTTCTCATAACCTCATTGGCCGCGTTCTGATCCATCGTGAGTTGGAGGGACTGCGCCTGAATCAGCTGAGTCCGGGCGTCGAGAGCCGCCCGCTCTGCAGTCAGCCTGATTCCTTCCGCTGCAAGATCCTCTTTAGCTTTTATCAGATCCGATTTTAGTTGTGCCACCGCCGCATCATGCTGATCTTGATCCGCCGGGTCGACCGTGGTGGTTAACAGGGCCGTCATCTTGTCCGTGAGATCCATTAGCACCTGAGCCGGAGAAGGCACCGGGTTTCCCGCTCCAGCAGCAGGGTTCTGAACAGGCTGCGCACCAGCCATAAAAACTCCAACCTGACTTGGTGGCTCAAAAAGGTCTAGAATACTGTCACCGTCGGAACAACCCATGAGCCCGCCATCTTGAAGTTGGTACAACGAGTTTGACTCATCAGTGGCCGACTCGCCGTCAGAGCCGGCGGCCGCCTCATCACCGGACCCGGATGGATCAGAGGGCCCTCCACGGATGCATCCCACAAAAGCGCGCCTTAAGGCAGGCCGGGCCCGGGCGGGTCATGCGCGCTGAGCCGTTTCGATGAGATCGGCGCGGAGATCCGGCTCGGGCCCGGCTCACCAATCTTGCCGATGAAGACATGAATTCCACCGAAGGGGACCCGGTACCCGTACTCAATTGAGCCGGCATCGGGGCCCCAGTCCGCATCGTCGATGTAGAGCTTGCCGCGACGACTCTTGGTCATCCGGCCCACAGCGTATCCCTTGAGCCCTTCGAAGCTGCCCTTCAAGAACTCAAATCCACCGTGCGCCAGCCCCACGGTGGGCGCCAACTGTCGTGGAATTGTCACGGCAGATGTCCTCGAGCTAGGACATAGTCGTGGAGCCATCGCAACTAGGAAGCTTGAAGGGGTTATACGGGACAAGGAACACGAGGATTTATACTGGTTCGGCCCCTTACAATGCCTACGTCCAGTTTGAGGTGTTATTGATTAGGGTTACGATCGCCAGGGAGCTAAACAGTTATCCCGGCTCTCGATGAGATTATTGTCGCCCTTAAACCGCTGCCGGGTCCTCCCTTTATATAGGGAGGCTGACGCCCAGCAGCCCTTAGAGTCCTGGCCGGCTCATAAGAGCGCCCGGCTCGGACTCTGAACAATACTTGCCTTACACTACAAGCCTACTATAACAATGATTGTAACTACGGGCTTTAAGCCATATCCGGGTCTCAGCCCATCTCTGGCCCATCATCTTGAAATTTAGCTCCGGGCTTCTGGCAATGATCCTTAGAGTAACCCGGCCCTCCTGGCGGGTGACTCCAAGGTCTATATCCTCAACACTAAGGCTACTAGAATTCCCACTTATAAACTCCCAAAACTTTCTGGTTATGCAATCTGGTGTAGGGGATACAGGGGACACAAAATATATATCACCCAAAGTAACAATCCCTAGATCCAGCTGTATCCATCCGTCAACACATAACCAAGAAACCTTCGGAAATCGTTTACCTCAACCTTCGAAAAACATACGTTATACAAGTTATGGCAATACTCCCGAACTCCCGCCCCAGTACTGGGTGGCGTCGAGGTGATCTCACCAACAACTGCATAAAAGAGATTTCGATGTCGGTGAAACTCAGGTATTCCAGAACTGCAGCGATAAAATTGTGACTACAACACCTCGGAGCTCAACTCCCCGGGACACTGCCACAACCCCTAAATGACAGGAGGCACCAAGAACAATGTTCTCGTCACAAATCCATCGAAACGATTCCAAGATACCCGCTTGATCCTAAATTTTTTTAGTGAAATTTGAGGAGAGAGTAGTCAAAACTTCTACGTCAGGAGACCTCACCAGAGCGACGAAGGGACTGAGGAGTAAAAAGAATCCTACTCTCCGATATATATAATCCTAAGACTCAAAACATTTTTGATCTAGACTCAACAACGCCAGCGATTCAATCAAGCAGGGGGCTCCTAAGTCGGGGATGGCTCTGATTAACAACTTGTAACGCCCACGATGCGGCTATATCTCCCACGTGTCGAGGCACGACTTAGAGGCATAACCGCATAGTGGTTTTGTCGCAAGAAGGGTCATCTTCACACAATCCCATGAAATGAACAAGAATGGGATAAAGAGTTGGCTTACAATCGCCACTTCACACAATACATAAATATCATCATACATCATCCAAAATACAAACATATAGACCGACTACGGTCAAAATCCAGATGAAAATAAGACAACCCCAAATGCTAGATCCCCGATCGTCCCAACTGGGCTCCACTACTGATCATCAGGAAAAGACACATAATAACGACCACGTTCCTCGTCGAACTCCCACTTGAGATCGATGCCATCATCTGCACTGGCATCGTCGGCACCTGCAACTGTTTTGGAAGTATCTGTGAGTCACGGGGACTCAGCAATCTCACACCCGCGAGATCAAGACTATTTAAGCTGGTAGGAAAGGATGGAGTAGTGAGGTGGAGCTGCAGCGGCAAAAGCATATATGATGGCTAACTTGCGCAAATGAGAGCGAGAAGAGAAGCAAAGGAACGGACGTCATCTAGCAATGACCAAGAAGTGATCCTGAACACCTACTTACGTCAAATATAACACAGACCGTGTTCACTTCCCGGACTCCGCCGAGAAGAGACCATCACGGCTACACACGCAGTTGATGTATTTTACTTGGGTCAAGTGACAAGTTATCTACAACCGGACATTAACAAATTCCCATCTGCCTCATAACCGCGGGCACGGCTTTCGAAAGATAATACCCTGCAGGGGTGTCCCAACTTAGCCCATCATAAGCTCTCACGATCAACGAAGGATAAACCTGCTCCCGGAAAGACCCGATCAGTCTCGGAATCCCGGTTTACAAGACATCTCGACAATGGTAAAACAAGACCAGCAAAGCCGCCCGAATGTGCCGACAAATCCCGATAGGAGCTGCACATATCTCGTTCTCAGGGCACACCGGATGAGCAGTCCGTACAACTAAAACCAATCCTCGAGTTTCCCCAAGGTGGCGCTGCAAAGGGCTCTAGTTTGGACCAGCACTCAGAGGAACACTGGCCCGGGGGTTTAAAATAAAGATGACCCTCGGGCTCGCGAAAACCCAGGGGAAAAGGCTTAGGTAGCAAATGGTAAAACCAAGGTTGGGCCTTGCTGGAGGAGTTTTATTCAAGGCGAACTGTCATGCCTTGTTTTGCTATGTTAAGTTCCTGTAGCATGTTGATTTTGTGCTCTGAACATTGCTACCTGATGCTGTTTACTGCCATGTTCGGTTTTTCACCAAGTCTGTGAACCTGTAATCTTTTGCACTTTTGCCATGCTTGTTTGAGCTTGATATGTTGAGAACTAGCCGTAGCTCAGTGTTCATCTTTTGTCTAGAATCTTCTTTAGTTTACTGTCATATGCTTTGTTGCTATGTTGGGGTGCTGTAGCATTGTTGCTTGCTGCATTTTAAGTGCTATCTTGCTGTTTATCGCAGCTTCGTGTCATTCTTATTTTGCTTGCCATTTGCAAACCGTGCATCCGATTCGTATGCGTGCTCGGGAGGGGAAATGATGAACATGGCAGTAACTTGGCAAACCAAGTATGCCACTGGAAAGATGAGATGATTTCGGTCGAAATCGATATAAAGATCACCGGAATCGGATGCACGGTTTGCAAATGGCAAGCAAAACAAGAATGACAAGAATCTGCGATTAACAGCATGATAGCACTTAAAATGCAACAAGTAACAATACTACAGCACCCCAACATAGCAACAAAGCACATGGCAGTAATCTACAGGAGATGCTTGACAAAAGATGAACACTGAGCTACGGCTTGTTCACAACATATCAACCTCAAACAAGCATGGCAAAAGTGCAAAAGATTACAGGTTCACAGACGGTGAAAAACTGGACATGGCAGTAAACAGCATCAGGTAGCAATGTTCAGAGCACGAAATCAACATGCTACAGGAACTTAACATAGCAAAACAAGGCATGGTAGTGTTCTACTAAAAGCACATGACAAAAGTCCCTTACTGACCATAAGCCAAAAAGGACCAGAAGATATGATGGCAAGCATGTAAATATTAATACGTAGGCCTCTTTGTGAGCTTGATGCACTCACTACAGAGCAATTAATGACAAACCAAGCATACCTACAGCAAGATGGCATGTTTATGAAGCTATCCATGGCAAGAAAAATTGCATAGCATGCATGGACCAACTACAATAAGGTTGGTAAAAATGCATGTCATGTTAAGAATCTGCCAGAAATATTTTATAGCAAACGTAGAGCAATATTGAGTCATGCTATGGCACTCCATAATTGCAAAAAATTGCAGGAATGGATCAATTACAACTATAGCTACAAAACATCCTTACTGAACATCTTCAAAATATGCATGGATCTCTCTGTATCATCAAGTTTACATGGAAACAAAATTACAGCAGACAAAGACTTAGAGAAATCACCAAGTCCCTGAAATCAGAGATATTACGGGGCCTACTTGGCATGCTTGTGCTAGTCACCACAGAGATCACAAAAATACATGGACTACACCACTAGAAAGACATGTAGAGCCCATGCTCAAAAGATGCACATAATAAATGATACAAAAATGACAAATCTCCAAGTTCTGACAAGGACCAGAGAATAGCAGCAACTAGCCCTCTTCCAACGAAGATTTGGGCATCAAGATGACCTCTAATGAACATGGTGCAATTCAACAAAATGAAGAGCATCGCGAGGCGAACAATTTAACATATTACACGCGCGAATCGAAGCTATATGCAGGAAGTTATCGCATCGGGAACAGGAGCACTTGCTGATGGAATTGCAGGACTTGGAGGAATTTAGGGGCGAGAAAAAGTCTACGGGCACGTACGTACTGGATCGATCGGATCTGGATCGAGAGCTCAAGCTCGGGCACCGGTGGCCGGAGCTCGCCGGAGGGAGGAAGGAGGGCGGCGCGAGGGCGGCGGTGGAGGCCGGCGGCGGGGACCGGAGGGGAGGCCGGCGGCGCAGG
>NC_057814.1:518038214-518040503 GCF_018294505.1 Triticum aestivum
CGCGCTCCGGTTGGCCGGGCGCGCGGCAGACGTTGTCCGGCCGGAGCGGACGCGTCCGGCGCGGCGCGGAGGGAGAAGCTAGGGTTTCGTCTGGAGTTTCGTTTTTCGGGATGCCCACATATAAATAGGTAGAGGGAGCTAGGAGACTCCAAATGAGGTGCGGTTTTCGCCCACACGATCGTGATCGAACGACCTAGAGCATGGATGAGAGTTTGGTGGGTTTTGGGCTGGTTTTAGAGGGGGTTTTCGCTGGACACTCAAATGGACTTTGCGGATGCCCGGTTAACCGTTGGAGTACCAAACGACCTCCGAATGGAACGAAACTTGACCGGTAGTCTCCGGGTGGTATATTAAGACCACTTGACAAGCCTCGGTCCATTCCGAGAAAGTTTGACACACGCTCACGAAAGAAAACAAGAGGGGTGCACCGGAGGAGATAGGAGCGCCGGATTGCAAAACGGACAACGGGGAAAATGCTCGGAAGCATGAGACGAACACGTATGCGAATGCAATGCACATGATGACATGATATGAAAATGCATGACATGACAAAATACAAAACGAAAGACAAAAACCCGACAGCGGAGGGAAAAACATATCACATCGCCGAAAATGGCAAGAGTCGGAGTTACAAATATGGCAAGTTACATCCGGGGTGTTACAGATGGTGTGCCTGCCATCCTGCATTATAGGCCATCCGATTTATATCTGGCGGATAGCAAGGAAACTATGATGGTTGAAGTTGGCAACAATCATGGTTGTAGATTCTTATTGAAATAGAGAAACGAATTCAAATTTAGTTCGAATTGCAGCGGTAGTATAGACATTTGGAATGCACTAAAATGTTGGTATGAGTAGGTTACATGCATTATACAGCAAGCGAAAAAATTTAATCGGACATAACATGGATTCATACTCCCTCCTTCCATCTATATAGGGCGTAATGAGATTTTTAAGACCGCCTTTGACTATTGACAAGATTAATAGTACATGACATGCACAATGTGAAAATTATATCATTGAAAGAACCTTTCACAGACGAATTTAACGGTGTGCTTTGTGTAAGTTGCATGTCATATATCATTGCTCTAATATTTGGTCAAAGTTAGCATCGAAAAAGGCATTAGGCCCTATATAGATGGAAGGAGGGAGTAGCTTTGAATATCATTTGTATAGTAAAACGGGGCAAGACTCTCTCTTTGTGTGGTGTGAATAGTTTTATTTTTTCCGTTTTCTTTTTGGTTGAGGGAAGTGCGAATTGATTTGGTACGTACAAGTACAATATTACTACACGTTAGGCTTGTCCCTAAAATTCAACCCGCGTCTTGTTATATCCCGAAAATTCAGATATCGTGCTCCCAAAACTGGCGCCTTCACAACCCGCGCCTTGCTATCCCGAAATTACAACGCGCGCGAAAACTCCCTCCAGCTGCCAAATCCCGACACGCGAAATCCCCCTTCTAACCCTGAGCCAAAAGGGCCGCTAGTTCAAATTGGTGGGGGGTACTTTTGTAACACACCCTACATTTTGGACAAGCGCGTCCCAGTCATGCTTCACCCCCTCCCATCGCCCCCTTTTCGCCATTCGAAATCCCAGGCCGCCATAACCTCTCCGCTCCAGCCGCAAAACCCCACCCTCCCCCGTCCGCCACGTCACCGCTGCCCAGCCGGAGCCTCTTCCCCGACGACGTCGTCCACCGCAACAGCTCGACGTCCCTCGTCCACCTCCCCGGATGAGGATCCATCATCCATCTCGCCGTCCCGTCGGTTCAGTCGCCCCATCCTCCACCTCCAAGGAGCTGCTCCGACGATCGCCTCGTCTATCGCGGCTGCTCCATCCCCACAGCGCCGCCTTAACCTGCTCCACCGGAACCGCAGCATCCTCACCGACTCCTCGGACGAAGCCGAGGCCTACTCGGCGCCACCAAAGAGGTTGTACACTCATCGCATCGCACCTTCTCCTTAACTCGACCTCCCGGCGCCGACGATGCTCCATCCCGCACCCCCATGGAGCGGCTACCTTGAAGCCGGCGCCGCGGGCGACATCTCCATGGCGGCTCTCCCCTAGTGCGAGGCCCCTTCGGCGGCGGCGTCCATACCAGCCGGATCTGCTGCTGCTGCTCCGGCTCTCGCTCGCTCGGTCGCGCTGCTGCTGCTGCTTTGGCTCTCGCTCGATCGCTCGCTCGCCCAGCTGCTGCTGGTACTCTCCCCCTCGCTCGTGCTGCTGCTCTGGTCCGATTAAGCCACACTTCAGTCGACTGAATCGACTTTTGGGTCAGTCGATTTTCA